>NC_091329.1:7600001-7602501 GCF_038502225.1 Cherax quadricarinatus | reverse complement strand
GTTTTTATTGCATTTATGGATTTAGAAAAGGCATATGATAGAGTGGATAGAGGAGCAATGTGGCAGATGTTGCAAGTATATGGAATAGGTGGTAAGTTAATAAATGCTGTAAAGAGCTTTTATGAGGATAGTGAGGCTCAGGTTAGGGTGTGTAGAAAAGAGGGAGAATACTTCCGGTAAAAGTAGGTCTTAGACAGGGATGTGTAATGTCACCATGGTTGTTTAATATATTTATAGATGGGGTTGTAAAAGAAGTAAATGCTAGGGGTGTTCGGGAGAGGGGTGGGATTAAATTATGGGGAAGAATCAAATTCAAAATGGGAATTGACACAGTTACTTTTTGCTGATGATACTGTGCTTATGGGAGATTCTAAAGAAAAATTGCAAAGGTTAGTGGATGAGTTTGAGAATGTGTAAAGGTAGAAAGTTGAAAGTGAACATAGAAAAGAGTAAGGTGATGAGGGTATCAAATGATTTAGATAAAGAAAAATTGGATATCAAATTGGGGAGGAGGAGTATGGAAGAAGTGAATGTTTTCAGATACTTGGGAGTTGACGTGTCCGCGGATGGATTTATGAAGGATGAGGTTAATCATAGAATTGATGAGGGGAAAAAAAGGTGAGTGGTGCGTTGAGGTATATGTGGAGTCAAAAAACGTTATCTATGGAGGCAAAGAAGGGAATGTATGAAAGTATAGTAGTACCAACACTCTTATATGGATGTGAAGCTTGGGTGGTAAATGCAGCAGCGAGGAGACGGTTGGAGGCAGTGGAGATGTCCTGTCTAAGGGCAAGTGTGTGTAAATATTATGCAGAAAATTCGGAGGTGTGGAAATTAGGAGAAGGTGTGGAGTTAATAAAGCATTAGTCAGAGGGCAGAAGAGGGGTTGTTGAGGTGGTTTGGTCATTTAGAGAGAATGGATCAAAGTAGAATGACATGGAAAGCATATAAATCTATAGGGGAAGGAAAGAGGGGTGTGGGGTCGTCCTCAAAAGGGAAAGGGTTGGAAAGAGGGGGTAAAGGAGGTTTTGTGGGTGAGGGGCTTGGACTTCCAGCAAGCGTGCATGAGCGTGTTAGATAGGAGTGAATGGAGACGAATGATACTTGGGACCTGACGATCTGTTGGAGTGTGAGCAGGGTAATATTTAGTGAAGGGATTCAGGGAAACCGGTTATTTTCATATAGTCGGACTTGAGTCCTGGAAATGGGAAGTACAATGCCTGCACTTTAAAGGAGGGGTTTGGGATATTGGCAGTTTGGAGGGATATGTTGTGTATCTCTATACGTATATGCTTCTAAACTGTTATATTCTGAGCACCTCTGCAAAAGCAGTGATAATGTGTGAGTGTGGTGAAAGTGTTGAATGATGATGAAAGTATTTTCTTTTTGGGGATTTTCTTTCTTTTTTTGGGTCACCCTGCCTCGGTGGGAGACGACCGACTTGTTGAAAAAAAAAAAAAAAAAAAAAATAAAAAAGAAAAATATATATATTGTGTGGGTGTGTATAAATCTTGAACCTTTGTATTGTTTTATTATTATTATTATTATTATTATTATTATTATTATTAAACCAATGACATAGAATCGGATTGATATAGTCACAGAAAACGATATCGCTTTTTTCTTAGAGAAACTTTTATATTTACTGAGAGAGCGAGAGAGAGAGAGAGAGAGAGAGAGAGAGAGAGAGAGAGAGAGAGAGAGGGAACGAACATATTGTATAAGAGTTCACCTGTACCTCGCGTGTGTCACTTATCATAATTAACACACACACACCTTTAGGACGGCAAGTCATTTAAACTTGGGAATTATCAGAGAGACGTGTAAGGCTGGGAGAATTATTCAGCTCACTCAACTCTTGGACTGAACATATCAGCTCAAGGCTGAGGGACTGATTACCTCAAACTCCTCCTACTCATCTTCCACTTTTCCCTGCATTGGACCGAAGAAGCCGCTGGGTGGCGAAACATTTCCAGAATAAAGATACCCAGATGTTGCAGAAGTGTCTTAATTTATCAACTTGTTGGTTTTTCTAAACCGTTCTTTCGTATTCAGGTCTACAGTACTGTAACTGCGCCGCACTCTGTACTGTTCATTTCGCACGCTGCTGCGAGGTAGAGGGGAGGGGGGTTATGTTATACTGGGGGCTACCTTTGTGTGTTCACACAGCCATCATAACACATGTATGTAGCTTTTCCTGTGTCCTGCTGGTAGAGTGGCAACCCGCATGTTGGTGGCTTACCACGTGTGGTATTGATCACACACACATCACACACACACACACAAACACACACACACACACACACACACACACACACACACACACACACACACACACACACACACACACACACACACACACACACACACACACACACACAATCACACACACACACACATCACACACATCACACACATCACACACACACACACACACACACACACACATACACATCACACATCACACACACACACACACACACAATCACACACACAAAAT
>NC_091329.1:7580001-7595001 GCF_038502225.1 Cherax quadricarinatus | reverse complement strand
TGAGTGTGGAGGGTGAGGGAGTGTGGAGGGTGAGTGAGTGTGGAGGGTGAGTGTGGAGGGTGAGTGAGTGTGGAGGGTGAGGGAGTGTGTGGAGGGTGAGGGAGTGTGAGGGCGAGGGGGGGTGTGTGGAGGGTGAGGGAGTGTGTGGAGGGTGAGGGAGTGTGTGGAGGGTAAGGGAGTGTGGATGGTGAGGGAGTGTATGGAGGGTGAAGGAGTGTGTGGAGGGTGAGGGAGTGTTTGGAGGGTGAGGGAGTGTGTGGAGGGTGAGGGAGTGTGTGGAGGGTGAGGGAGTGTGGAGGGTGAGGGAGTGTGTGGAGGGTAAGGGAGTGTGGAGGGTGAGGGAGTGTGTGGATGGTGAGGGAGTGTGTGGAGGGTGAGGGAGTGTGTGGAGGGTGAGGGAGTGTGTGGAGGGTAAGGGAGTGTGGAGGGTGAGGGAGTGTGTGGATGGTGAGGGAGTGTGTGGAGGGTGAGGGAGTGTGTGGAGGGTGAGGGAGTGTGTGGAGGGTGAGGAAGTGTGTGGAAGGTGAGGGAGTGTTGAGGAGGAGGGAGTATGTGGAGGGTGAGGGAGTGTGTGTGGAGGGTGAGGGAGTGTGTGGAGGGTGAGGGAGTGTGTGGAGGGTGAGGGAGTGTGGAGGGTGAGGGAGTGTGTGGAGTGAGAGGGAGTGTGTGGAGAGTGAGGGAGTGTGGAGGGTGAGGGAGTGTGTGGAGGTGAGGGAGTGTGTGGAGGGTGCGGGAGTGTGGAGGGTGAGGGAGTGTGTGGAGGGTGAGGGAGTGTGGAGGGTGAGGGAGTGTGTGGATGGTGAGGGAGTGTGTGGAGGGTGAGGGAGTGTGTGGAGGGTGAGGGAGTGTGGAGGGTGAGGGAGTGTGTGGAGGGTGAGGGAGTGTGTGGAGGGTGAGGGAGTGTGGAGGGTGAGGGAGTGTGTGGAGGGTGAGGGAGTGTGTGGATGGTGAGGGAGTGTGTGGAGGGTGAGGGAGTGTGTGTGGAGGGTGAGGGAGTGTGTGGAGGGTGAGGGAGTGTGTGGAGGGTGAGGGAGTGTGGAGGGTGAGGGAGTGTGTGGAGGGTGAGGGAGTGTGTGGAGGGTGAGGGAGTGTGGAGGGTGAGGGAGTGTGTGGAGGGTGAGGGAGTGTGTGGATGGTGAGGGAGTGTGTGGAGGGTGAGGGAGTGTGTGGAGGGTGAGGGAGTGTGTGGAGGGTGAGGGAGTGTGTGGAGGGTGAGGGAGTGTGGAGGGTGAGGGAGTGTGTGGAGGGTGAGGGAGTGTGTGGAGGGTGAGGGAGTGTGGAGGGTGAGGGTGTGTTTGGTGGGTGAGGGAGTGTGGAGGGTGAGGGAGTGTGTGGATGGTGAGGGAGTGTGTGGAGGGTGAGGGAGTGTGTGGAGGGTGAGGGAGTGTGTGGAGGGTGAGGGAGTGTGGAGGGTGAGTGAGTGTGGAGGGTGAGGGAGTGTGTGGAGGGTGAGGGAGTGTGTGGAGGGTGAGGGAGTGTGGAGGGTGAGGGAGTGTGGAGGGTGAGGGAGTGTGTGGAGGGTGAGGGAGTGTGGTGGGTGTGGGTGTGTGTGGAGGGTGAGGGAGTGTGTGGAGGGTGAGGGAGTGTGGAGGGTGAGGGAGTGTGGAGGGTGAGGGAGTGTGGAGGGTGAGTGAGTGTGGAGGGTGAGGGAGTGTGGAGGGTGAGGGAGTGTGGAGTGTGAGGGACTGTGTGGAGGGTGAGGGAGTGTGGAGGGTGAGGGAGTGTGGAGGGTGAGGGAGTGTGGAGGGTGAGTGAGTGTGGAGGGTGAGGGAGTGTGGAGGGTGAGGGAGTGTGGAGGGTGAGGGAGTGTGGAGGGTGAGGGAGTGTGGAGGGTGAGGGAGTGTGGAGGGTGAGTGAGTGTGGAGGGTGAGGGAGTGTGTGGAGGGTGAGGGAGTGTGGAGGGTGAGGGAGTGTGGAGGGTGAGTGAGTGTGGAGGGTGAGGGAGTGTGGAGAGAGAGAGAGAGAACAGAGGTACCAGTAGCTTGCAGTAGTTGATAGTCATCTTACATCCTCTCACACACACTCTCTCTCGCTTCCTTCAAGTAACTTGTTTATCACCCAGGCTTCCTTAACTCCTCGGATGAAGTCTGAGTGCTCTTGTCCCCGAGACGTCGACAGTGCGACGTTTTGCCCCGCGTGACTAAAAACGTTATGGAGGAACTTCGTGTTACGTTACCTTAGGTAACTTAATCAGGCTTTTTTAATGTCGTATAGTATATTTAGGTGTGAGGGACGTACCTAGTATGAACCAGTAGGTCAACTACAGTGCTCATTGTTTCTTAAATAAGTGCGTTAAGTGGTTATTAAGATGTGTTGGTGGGTTAAGAGACCAGATCACCAGAACACTGTGAGGTCTCCGTGTGAAGGTGGTGTTAGGTTTGTGTTGCGTCTATCATGGCCACGTCGTCACTCATTACTTATCACCATATATATTGTTTTTGCTCACACAGAATTAAAAGCCTAAAATTTCTCAGGGTTTGATTACAAATAATGTAGAACATTAGAAAGAATATAAGAGGATTTCTAGCCATATAAAAAACTAATAAATGAGACAAACCTTAGTATTTGTGGAATAAGTCATAGGTCAGGTTGACAAAATGTCTGGAGAATTGAGAGGTGGATCAGGTGATCACGGGTCCTTGATGAGAGGCATTAAGTTCCCGTTGGGGGCGTCGCTGGCCGCCCTCAGACACCGAGGGCACGCCAAGGAAAAGCAGCGGAAGGCTCCTTCCACAGCTGACAAAAACAGTCTCAACCGGCGCAAAAGTCTTAGCGTCTCCGACATTTCTTCTTTTTCGGTTGAACGCATCACCCGACAACTGGTGCCGGAGAATGACCTAGCCAGGCAGAGCATGTCTGACCAGTCATCGCAGTCCAGTTATTTGGGGAGCCAGGGAGGAAGGGCTGGACTCTCCGTGGGCGGCAGTATCGGTGATCTCATGAATTCCGGGGAGTTTCGCCCTACAGGTGGTAATTGGTCACCCCGCACCTGTTCTCCCATCACTCTTTCCATGGTCAACGTCAGTGAACGTAAGAGTGCAGAGTCTCTGCTTCCCCGCACCACGTCTCCTGGCCCCGCTACCATCACAGGACACCAGACCGCCCCCCAACACATCAAAACAACCCTCTCCAAGGCCAGCTACAGTCTGCAGAGTTCCCATCGCTCGTGCTACAGTCACCAAGACTCCACCCAGAGCTGTACCTTCACTCTTAGTGTTGACGAATCGGACAGCAGTTCAGGAATTACAGATGACGCTGGTGTTAATTTGAAAGAAACGATGCAAGTGAATGAACTGAACGGGCGGGAAAGGGTAGGAGCAGCTGTGAGCTCTCCTGAGAGTCGCAGGTGTGTCAGAGCAGGAGGGAGTGGCAAGACAGGCGAAGAAGCTGTGACACCTGTGAGAGGTTACAACCTTTCACCCAACATGAAGCCTCGCTACCTGGAACACAAGGTGACCATCGCGGTGGAGCCTCCGTCTCACCTTCAGCAACGTCAATCTACCACACCACCTCGGGAGGGCGCCAGAGCCGACGATCCTCAGCTTCAGTACGACCCGGGCCCCGGGGAGCAGTCCTATATGAGGACCAGCTCGCAGCTGCAGTGTTCTCCGGCACCGTCTGAGGACCTCCATAAGGACGCCAAGGATGAAAGGAACTCAAGTCTTGTGCTGAGACACCCGCGGGTGAACCACAGAAGCAGCAAGAAGATGAGCATGGCTGAGAGGACACAGATGCTGGCGTATCTCATCCATGACCAGCATCAGCGGTGCAGCAAGGAGTCCTCACTCTTCGTGGTAAGATCATTCTATCTATCTCTCTCTCTCTCTCTCTCTCTCTCTCTCTCTCTCTCTCTCTCCTTAAGGTGAATCCTTCATGCGCGGGATGCTTGCTTACTTGCTTGTGGAAGTCCCTTGATGTAAACGTTCTAGGTGAATTCAAATAGGAAGTGCGTCTGTCTCGCACTCAGCAGACGGAGGATCGAGCCTCCACCACGTCTTGCACTGAATGACCCACATGGGTTTAGCGCTTAACATGAATTACACATGATGCAAAGAAGCGGAGTTTACCCCCCTTCCTCCTTGGATCAGATCTGACTAAGTTACCTCGCTATTTTCCTGGTACTTTAGGACCTCCCCTCAGGATTTAGTGCTTCCCAGTGAATATAGCAATAATAATAATTTAATATTAATAAAGACGTGGTAGGAAACTAGCCACTAGTTATTCATCCAAGTGACTTTATTACCCATGTAAAAGTCTTTACCAGTGTAGCCACTGGGGTATATACGAAGATATACGACTTAAGGTGTGTATATATACCGAGACTTTGCTGTAATCCCTCTTCTGGGGGATTCAGATGTCCATGACTGGTGTTTGTACTCACCTATTTGTGGTTGCAGGGGGTCGAATCACATCTTCTTGCCCCTTCTTGGATCGCTACTAGGTCCACTCTCTCCCTGTGTGTGTGTGTGTGTGTGTGTGTACTCACCTATTTGTACTCACCTATTTGTGGCTGCAGGGGTCGAGTCCTAGCTCCTGGCCCCGCCTCTTCACCGGTTGCTACTAGGCCCTCTCTCTCCCCGCTCCATGAGCTTTATCAAACCTCGTCTTAAAACTGTGTATGGTTCCTGCCTCCACTACGTCATTTTCTAGGCTATTCCACTGCCTTACAACTCTATGACTGAAGAAATACTTCCTACTATCTCTCTGACTCATTTGTGTCTTCAACTTCCAATTGTGGCCTCTTGTTTCTGTGTCCCCTCCCTGGAACATCCTGTCTTTGTCCACCTTGTCTATTCCACGCAGTATTTTATATGTCGTTATCATGTCTCCCCTGACCCTCCTGTCCTCCAGTGTGGTCAGGCCGATTTCCCTTAATCTTTCTTCATATGACATTCCCCTTAGCTCTGGAACTAACCTTGTCGCAAACCTTTGTACTTTCTCTAGTTTCTTGACGTGCTTTATCAAGTGCGGGTTCCAAACAGGTGCTGCATACTCCAGTATGGGCCTGACATACACGGTGTACAGTGTCTTGAATGATTCCTTACTAAGGTATCGGAATGCTGTTCCCAGGTTTGCCAGGCGCCCATATGCTGCAGCAGTTATCTGATTGATGTGTGCTTCCGGAGACATGCTCGGTGTTATACTCACCCCAAGATCTTTCTCCTTGAGTGAGGTTTGCAGTCTTTGGCCACCTAGCCTATACTCTGTCTGTGGTCTTCTGTGCCCTTCCCCTATCTTCATGACTTTGCATTTGGCAGGATTAAATTCGAGAAGCCATTTGCTGGACCAGGTGTCCAGTCTGTCCAGGTCTCTTTGAAGTCCTGCCTGGTGTGTGTGTGTGTGTGTGTGTGTACTCACCTACTTGTGGCTACAGGGGGTCGATTCACAGCTCCTGACCCCTCCTCTTTGATCCCTACTAGGTCCACTCTCTCCCTGTGTGCACATGTGATTGTGTGTGCATGTATGTATGTATTTAATGGTTTGCGCCATAAAAACGTGCTCTGACATCCTCGGGTTTTTCAGCTGCAACATTACGCCTCGTCTTCATTAATTACGAGGATCTGACAACACGTAGCTTATCTGTGAGTAATTTACACTAGTTAGGTTTTAATCCTGTTGAAGTCAAGAGGATCACTGAGGCTGCATCTCACCTGTACGCTAATAAAAAAAATAGTCATCTCTAAAATACAAATTAAAGTATGCTATCAGTATATAATGTATACACAGATAAATAATGTGTATAATGTATACACAGATAAATGATGTGTATAATGTATACACATAACTAGTGTGTATAATGTATACACATAAATAATGTGTATAATGTATACACAGATAAATGATGTGTATAATGTATACACAGATAAATAATGTGTATAATGTATACACAGATAAATAATGTGTATAATGTATACACAGATAAATAATGTGTATAATGTATACACAGATAAATAATGTGTATAATGTATACACATAAATGATGTGTATAATGTATACACATATATAATGTGTATAATGTATACACACATATATAATGTGTATAATGTATACACATAATGTGTATAATGTATACACATAAATAATGTGTATAATGTATACACAAATGTATATAATGTATACACAGATAAATAATGTGTATAATGTATACACAGATATATAATGTGTATAATGTATACACATAAGTAGTGTGTATAATGTATACACATAAATAGTGTGTATAATGTATACACATAAATAATGATGTTAATAAAATTAAACTAGTGTAAGTGAACATCGTTGACTATTTTCAAGCGACGGAATTTTTTTAGCGAAAACTTTCATGGAACGAAGAAGATTTCTTCAAAGTCTCGACCAAAGTTAAGTAAAGAGAGAAAAACATTGTGTTTGAGTGGCATCTGTTTGATGTGTGTGTGTGTGTGTGTGTGTGTGTGTGTGTGTGTGTGTGTTTGTACAATACCGAGAAGATGAAGAATTAGAAACGTGTGTATATTGTAGACGTTTCGTCATCCAGTGGCTTTATTAATACAAATTCAAGGACTTAATTGGAAGACAGTAGAACTATATACAAAAGATGAGGTAATGAGTCCCTCAGTCTTGAAGTTGGCATGAAGAATGGCTCTTATATAAGCTCCATTCTTCATGCCTGGACTTCACACTCTTCAAGACCACGGTGCTCTTCACCAACTACAAGACTGAGGGACTGATTGCCTCATTTCTTGTAGTATATATTTCTACTGTGTTCTACATAAGTCCTTGAATTTGTACTGATATAACCACTGGACGGTGAAACGTCTATAGTAAAAATATCCAGATATTGCACGTGTGTGTCTTATTGTAAATACAGTTTGGCAACCGATACGTCATACAGTTTATTTCCGTTGTATTGGCGAGATTCTCATTTGATTATATGAATTATTCGCGTTCAGCACCTGCTTCAGAAAAAAAATGTAATTTTTAAAGGGGTGGACGGGTAAGCTAGTGCAAGGCCTCCGTCAGATGACCAAACTCTCCAGCTGCAGGTCATCATAAGACTAAGACCCGTGTTAGGAAAAATAACTTGACCTGTTTCCTGACGAGCCTTACCTAATCTACTTCAATGCTTTTGACGGACTTTTCAAGAAATCGGCGATGTTGATAATTTAAAATACACTTTATGGTGGGGGAAAGCAGGTTTTTATGCTACGTTTCTCTCAAGTAGTATATACCGATGAGTGAATTTCGAACCGGAGGCGAGGTGTGTACTCGTGACTGCGGCATTTGCGAAGTCTCGACCAGCATGTTGGTTCACCCTTATACAATACTGTTACACTCACGGGGAAGCGTTAAATCCTTAAGGATCATACAGCGCTTGTGGAATGGAATTGTTAGATTTAATCCCTGGAAGGATAGGCTTTAATCACCCAGGTTGAGAGTGTGTGTACACCGTCAGCAACTTTTAACTATTTTGCATGACAGAGACTTACAGAAATACTAAACCGAAGTCATCGTTGTTCTTCACGCTTACATCTGTAGCAGAGCAGTATGTTGTACCATGCTCTTGTGACTGTACCATGCTCTTGTGACTGTACCATGCTCTTGTGACCACCATGCTCTTGTGACTACCATGCTCTTGTGACTGTACCATGCTCTTGTGACTGTACCATGCTCTTGTGACTGTACCATGCTCTTGTGACTGTACCATGCTCTTGTGACTGTACCATGCTATTGTGACTGTACCATGCTCTTGTAACTGTACCATGCTCTTGTAACTGTACCATGCTCTTGTGACTGTACCATGCTCTTGTGACTGTACCATGCTCTTGTGACTACCATGCTCTTGTGACTGTACCATGCTCTTGTGACTGTACCATGCTCTTGTGACTGTACCATGCTCTTGTGACTGTACCATGCTCTTGTGACTGTACCATGCTCTTGTAACTGTACCATGCTCTTGTGACTGTACCATGCTCTTGTGACTGTACCATGCTCTTGTGACTGTACCATGCTCTTGTGACTGTACCATGCTCTTGTGACTGTACCATGCTCTTGTGACTGTACCATGCTCTTGTGACTGTACCATGCTCTTGTGACTGTACCATGCTCTTGTGACTGTACCATGCTCTTGTGACTGTACCATGCTCTTGTAACTGTACCATGCTCTTGTGACTGTACCATGCTCTTGTGACTGTACCATGCTCTTGTAACTGTACCATGCTCTTGTGACTGTACCATGCTCTTGTGACTGTACCATGCTCTTGTGACTGTACCATGTTCTTGTAACTGTACCATGCTCTTGTAACTGTACCATGTTCTTGTAACTGTACCATGCTCTTGTAACTGTACCATGCTTTTGTAACTGTACCATGCTCTTGTGACTGTACCATGCTCTTGTAACTGTACCATGCTCTTGTGACTGTCGTCCAACAGAACCCCGGAGCAAGAGGTATATTTCTCGTGTTACCAGAACAAGAACTCTCTATGTGAGGGATATTTCCCGTGTTACCAGAACAAGAACTCTCTATGTGAGGGATATTTCCCGTGTTACCAGAACAAGAACACTCTAGGCGAAGGATATTTCTCGTGTTACCAGAACAAGAACACTCTAGGCGAGGGATATTTCTCGTGTTAGCAGAACAAGAACTCTCTATGTGAGGGATATTTCCCGTGTTACCAGAACAAGAACACTCTAGGCGAGGGATATTTCCCGTGTTACCAGAACAATAACTCTCTAAGGGAGATATATTTCCCGTGTTACCAGAACAAGAACTCTCTAGGTGAGGGATGTTTCCCGTGTTACCAGAACAATAACTCTCTACAGGAGGTATATTTCCCGTGTTACCAGAACAAGAACTCTCTAGGTAAGGGATATTTCCCGTGTTACCAGAACAAGAACTCTCTAGGTAAGGGATATTTCCCGTGTTACCAGAACAAGAACTCTCGAGGTAAGGGATATTTCTCGTGTTAATTACGAGAGTCCGCTGCAAGTTTTGTTTATCTGAGGCTCGGCCGGTCAATCTGGTTGAGTTCACGTATGAGGAAACGAACACGATTGACCCTTGTTATGCCTGAAAAATGTAAGATATGTGGTAAAAATTATTTTTTATTGCGTTATGCACCTCTCAGTCCGTCGAAGCAGTTATATTCCAGAGGTTTTTTTGTGTGTACAGAAGAAAATCGCTCTGCAGTATAACGGAAATCCGGGAATCTAGTGAAATACGGGACTCACGAAATCGTAACGAGCGCAAACAGATCACAGAACGGGGTTTTTAGGCCTCGCTTACCGGGAAATACGGGATCGAGTGGGGTGAAAATCTGGGTATCCGTGGGAAGAGTTTTTGGTCCGTGGGAGTCTTATCAGTAAATGATTTTACGAGTTCTCTCTCACCGGGACCCACACGGTTGACTGGAGGCAGAGGCCGCACCACTGATGTTACACCACCTTGTTAATAATAATAATAATAATAATAATAATAATTCCTGCAAGTATATAATTCAACTTACACAGACGATAGCTGACATTATTGACATACTGTATAGAAAGTCCCTTGTTATTCAGAACATTTCGGGCAAATTAGGTTAATTTTGTTCCCAGGATGCGACCCACACCAGTCTGCTAGCACCCAGGTACGTACTTACTGCTAGTGAATAGGGACAGCAGGTGTCTTAAGGAAATACGCTCAAATGCTTCCATCCGTACCGGGGATCGAGCCACGGACCTTAGTGTGTGAGCTTAGTGCGCTACCAACCGACCTGATCTTGCACTTCAAATCGCTTCGAATATTGAATCACAAAACAATACCCGGAGGGTATTCCGGGGGTCAACGCCCCCGCGATCCGGTCCATGACCAGACCTCGCGGTGGATCAGGGCCTGATCGACCAGGCTGTTACTGCTGGCCGCACGCTGGAACATTTCACAAACAACCCACACTTACAAGAGGAAATTTTAGACAACGTTTCGGTCCTCCCCGGACCATTATCAAGCCACAACTGTCACAGAATATCATATTTGCCACCAACATTTATGCTGGTAACAGCTTAGTTCAGATTTTCCCGAATGTTACGTCCATGGCGGCACTCAGTCTCTAGAGCAGTTGAACGATAATTAAAATTCAAGATTCACTTAGTAAATCGTTATGCTTTTCTTGTGAATATTTTTCATAAATGTAACATGAAGTGATGGAACTGGTCTGTGTGTGTGTGTGTGTGTGTGTGTGTGTGTGTGTGTGTGTGTGTGTGTGTGTGTGTGTGTGTGTGTGTGTGTGTGTGTGTAATCGGGCACAAGTTGACAGATATTTACGGAAGTAGCATACAGGTGTTAACGGTCCAGGTGGACCGTTAACACCTGTGGAACCAGTGTCAGCTGTTGATGATGTCAGCCAACTGATGTTAGGGGGTTGGCAGTGATGTTAGGGGGGTTAAGGGGGGGTTAGGAAATTTAACAGGAGAAAAGGAATTTTGAGACAAATTTTGATAGTGTCAAACAGCACGACTATTACTGCCACTGCTAGTCCCTGTTGCTGCTAGTAATACTGCTACTAGTATTATTGCTTCTCCTACTACTATTAATACTTTACTAATATTACTTTTGCCACTACCACCACCACTACTACTACCACTACTACTACTGTTACTACCACCACTACTACTATACTGTTACTACCACTACTACTATACTGTTACTACCACTACTACTATACTGTTACTACCACTACTACTATACTGTTACTACCACTACTACTATACTGTTACTACCACTACTACTATACTGTTACTACCACTACTACTATACTGTTACTACCACTACTACTGCTACTGTTACTACCACTACTACTACTGTTACTACCACCACTACTACTACTACTGTTACTACCACTACTACTACTGTTACTACCACCACTACTACTACTACTACCACTACTACTACTACTGTTACTACCACTACTACTACTGTTACTACCACTACTACTACTACTATTGTTACTACCACTACTACTACTGTTACTACCACTACTACTACTACTGTTACTACCACTACTACTACTGCTGTTGTTACTACAACCACTACTACTACTTTTACTACCACCACTACTACTGTTACTACCACTACTACTACTACTGCTGTTACTATCAACACTACTACTACTGTTACTACCACTACTACTACTACTACGGTTACTGCCACCACTACTACTACTGTTACTACCACTACTACTACTACTACTATTGTTACTACCACCACTACTACTACTGTTACTACCACTACTACTACTACTGTTACTACCACCACTACTACTACTACTACCACTACTACTACTGTTACTACCACTACTACTACTGTTACTACCACTACTACTGTTACTACCACTACTACTACTGTTACTACCACTACTACTACTGTTACTACCACTACTACTACTGTTACTACCACTACTACTACTACTGTTACTACCACTACTACTACTACTTTTACTACCACTACTACTGCTGTTGTTACTACAACCACTACTACTACTTTTACTACCACCACTACTACTGTTACTACCACTACTACTACTACTGCTGTTACTATCAACACTACTACTACTGTTACTACCACTACTACTACTGTTACTACCACCACTACTACTACTGTTACTACCACTACTACTATTGTTACTACCACTACTACTACTGTTACTACCACTACTACTACTACTGTTACTACCACTACTAGTTACTGCCACCACTACTACTACTGTTACTACCACTACTACTACTACTGTTACTACCACTACTACTGCTGTTGTTACTACAACCACTACTACTACTTTTACTACCACCACTACTACTGTTACTACCACCACTACTACTACTGTTACTACCACTACTACTATTACTGTTACTACCACCACTACTACTTTTACTACCACCACTACTACTACTGTAACTACCACCACTACTACTACTGTTACTACCACTACTACTACGTCACTACCACCACTACTAATACTGTTACTACCACCACTACTACTACTGTTACTACCACCACTACTACTACTGTTACTACCACCACTACTACTACTTTTACTACCACCACTACTCCTGTTACTACCACCACTACTACTACTCCTGTTACTACCACCACTACTACTACTGTTACTACCACCACTACTAGTACTGTTACTACCACTACTACTACGTCACTACCACCACTACTAATACTGTTACTACCACTACTACTGCTGTTACTACCACTACTACTACTGTTACTACCACTACTACTACTGTTACTACCACCACTACTACTGTTACTACCACCACTACTACTACTACTGTTAATACCACCACTACTACTACTACTACTGTTACTACCACCACTACTACTACTACTGTTACTACCACCACTACTACTACTGTTACTACCACTACTACTATTACTGTTATTACCACCACTACTACTTTTACTACCACCACTACTACTGTTACTACCACCACTACTACTACTGTTACTACCACTACTACTACGTCACTCGCTCTCTTTCTCCATCTCTTCTCCATTTTTCCCTTCTCACTCTCCCCCTCTCCTTCCCTTCCCTTCTCTCTCTTTCCCCCTCTCACACTCACTCTCCCCCTTTCCCTTCTCACTCTTCCCCTCTCTCTCTCTCCTTCTACCTTTCCCTTCTCTCTTCTCTCAAAAAATGGTGGGGACTCGCAGGAACCAAGGATCAGATGAGAATGGTTCTGGTAGGGAGGAGTGGATGGAGGAGCAGTGGAAAAGGATGGAACAAATGTGGGAGAGAAAATTAGGAGAGCTTTCTGAAAAAATGGAGAAAGAGCTCTCTGTGAAATTGGAAAAGAGGTTGGAGAAGGAGACAAAGAATTGGGAGGCACAAGTCGAAACTGCAGTTGCCAAGATAAGGGTCCTAGAAGTTGAGATAAATAGGCTGAAGCGAGTTACAGGGGCAGTGACCAGAGAAGACACAGCATATGAAGCTGCGAGGCCGAACAGGAAGGAAGGAATTATGAATTATGCTAAGGTCATATCAGCCTGCCAAGGAGGACCAAGGAGTGAAAGGGAAGAACAGCTGGTTGCAGATGGAGAGGGTGATAGGTCGAATGCTGAGGCACAACCAGGCTATCAAGAGCCACTGAAAAAATCATAGGCTTCAGGAGAGAGAGGAAAGGACACACACTGAAAGGCAGCAGGAAGAAAGAAAGGAGATTGAGAAAATCATCACGGAAATAGGTGAAGAGATGGACGAGATTGTAAATTTTCAGAGAATAGGGGGGTACTCGAAGGGGAGAAACCGACCAATCAAGATGATTCTCAGGACGGAAACAGTGCAGAACAGGATCCTCCAAGAGAAACCACGATTGAAATACTCGGAAGAGTACAAGAGGGTGTTCCTAGACAGAGACAGAACAAAATCAGAACGACAGCAGCTGAGGGAGAGGACAAAAAAGCGAAAGGAGCTAGGAAAAGAGACAAGGATGGAACCAGCAGAGGTCAGTCAGAGCAGAACAGGACAGCAAGGGCAAGCACACACACAACTATTCTCAGAACCATACAACCTATCACACCATCCCAACACACACTACAATCCATACCCACAGCCTCCACCCAACACCGAGCTATAGAATCCCACAGTATGCCACCAGGTCTCCCACCCTCACAGGCCCCCCAAACCACAGTGTTGGAAAGGAAACTGAAGGTATGGTACACAAACGCTGATGGAATAACAAATAAGTGGGAGGAGTGGCATGAAAGAGTCAAAGAAGCATCACCGGACATCATAGCTCTCACAGAAACCAAGCTTACAGGTATGATAACAGATGCCATCTTTCCAACGGGATACCAAATCCTGAGGAAAGACAGAGGGAACAGGGGGGGTGGAGGAGTGGCATTGCTGATCAAAAATCGCTGGAATTTTGACGAGCTGGAGAGAGGAGACAGCGGAGAAGAAAGTGATTACATAGCGGGAACACTTCACTCTGGAGGTCCTAAGGTGGTAATAGCAGTGATGTATAACCCACCACAGAACAGCAGGAGGCCAAGGCAAGAGTACGACGAGAGCAATAGAGCAATGGTTGACACACTGGCTAGAGTGGCCAGAAGAGCTCATGCATGCAGGGCAAAGCTCCTGATCATGGGCGACTTTAACCACAAGGAGATCGATTGGGAGAACTTGGACCCGCATGGGGGCCAAGATACATGGAGGGCTAAGATGATGGAGGTGGTACTGGAAAACTTCATGTGCCAACACGTAAGGGACACTACAAGAGAGAGAGGAGAGGATGAACCAGCAAGGCTGGACTTAGTATTCACCTTGAGTAGTGCAGATATCGAGGACATCACATATGAAAGACCCCTTGGGGCCAGTGAAAATGTGGTTTTAAGCTTCGAATACACAGTAGAGCTACAAGTGGAGGGAGAAGCAGGAAGGCCAGGACGAGTGAAGCCAAACTACAAGAAAGGGGACTACACAGGAATGAGGAACTACCTGAACGGGGTTCAGTGGGACAGAGAACTGGCAGGGAAGCCAGTTAATGAGATGATGGAATATGTAGCAACAAAATGCAAGGAGGCTGAGGAGAGGTTTGTACCCAAGGGTAACAGGAATAATGAAAAAGCCAGGATGAGCCCATGGTTTACCCAAAGGTGCAGGGAGGCAAAAACCAAGTGTGCTAGGGAATGGAAGAAATATAGAAGGCAAAGGACCCAGGAGAATAAGGAGAACAGTCGTAGAGCCAGAAACGAATATGCACAGATAAGAAGGGAGGCCCAAAGACAATATGAAAATGACATAGCAGCGAAAGCCAAATCTGACCCGAAACTGTTGTACAGCCACATCAGGAGGAAAACAACAGTCAAGGACCAGGTAATCAGGCTAAGGAAGGAAGGAGGAGAGACAACAAGAAATGACCGTGAAGTATGTGAAGAACTCAACAAGAGATTCAAAGAAGTGTTCACAGAGGAGACAGAAGGGACTCCAGAAAGACGGAGAGGTGGGGCACACCACCAAGTGCTGGACACAGTGCAC
>NC_091329.1:7567501-7575001 GCF_038502225.1 Cherax quadricarinatus | reverse complement strand
ACTGCTAGGTGAACAGAGACAACAGCCGTCTAACTTCTGGCTTCCTACTTACTGCTAGGTGAACAGGGACAACAGCCTTCTAACTTCTGGCTTCCTACTTACTGCTAGGTGAACAGGGACAACAGCCGTCTAACTTCTGGCTTCCTACTTACTGCTAGGTGAACAGAGACAACAGCCGTCTAACTTCTGGCTTCCTACTTACTGCTAGGTGAACAGAGACAACAGCCGTCTAACTTCTGGCTTCCTACTTACTGCTAGGTGAACAGAGACAACAGCCTTCTAACTTCTGGCTTCCTACTTACTGCTAGGTGAACAGGGACAACAGCCGTCTAACTTCTGGCTTCCTACTTACTGCTAGGTGAACAGAGACAACAGCCTTCTAACTTCTGGCTTCCTACTTACTGCTAGGTGAACAGAGACAACAGCCGTCTAACTTCTGGCTTCCTACTTACTGCTAGGTGAACAGGGACAACAGCCGTCTAACTTCTGGCTTCCTACTTACTGCTAGGTGAACAGAGACAACAGCCGTCTAACTTCTAGCTTCCTACTTACTGCTAGGTGAACAGAGACAACAGCCGTCTAACTTCTGGCTTCCTACTTACTGCTAGGTGAACAGAGACAACAGCCGTCTAACTTCTGGCTTCCTACTTACTGCTAGGTGAACAGAGACAACAGCCGTCTAACTTCTGGCTTCCTACTTACTGCTAGGTGAACAGAGACAACAGCCGTCTAACTTCTGGCTTCCTACTTACTGCTAGGTGAACAGAGACAACAGCCGTCTAACTTCTGGCTTCCTACTTACTGCTAGGTGAACAGAGACAACAGCCGTCTAACTTCTGGCTTCCTACTTACTGCTAGGTGAACAGAGACAACAGCCGTCTAACTTCTGGCTTCCTACTTACTGCTAGGTGAACAGAGACAACAGCCGTCTAACTTCTGGCTTCCTACTTACTGCTAGGTGAACAGAGACAACAGCCGTCTAACTCCTGGCTTCCTACTTACTGCTAGGTGAACAGAGACAACAGCCGTCTAACTTCTGGCTTCCTACTTACTGCTAGGTGAACAGAGACAACAGCCGTCTAACTTCTGGCTTCCTACTTACTGCTAGGTGAACAGGGACAACAGCCGTCTAACTTCTGGCTTCCTACTTACTGCTAGGTGAACAGAGACAACAGCCGTCTAACTTCTGGCTTCCTACTTACTGCTAGGTGAACAGGGACAACAGCCGTCTAACTTCTGGCTTCCTACTTACTGCTAGGTGAACAGAGACAACAGCCGTCTAACTTCTGGCTTCCTACTTACTGCTAGGTGAACAGGGAAAACAGCCGTCTAACTTCTGGCTTCCTACTTACTGCTAGGTGAACAGAGACAACAGCCGTCTAACTTCTGGCTTCCTACTTACTGCTAGGTGAACAGGGACAACAGCCGTCTAACTTCTGGCTTCCTACTTACTGCTAGGTGAACAGGGACAACAGCCGTCTAACTTCTGGCTTCCTACTTACTGCTAGGTGAACAGGGACAACAGCCGTCTAACTTCTGGCTTCCTACTTACTGCTAGGTGAACAGGGACAACAGCCGTCTAACTTCTGGCTTCCTACTTACTGCTAGGTGAACAGGGACAACAGCCGTCTAACTTCTGGCTTCCTACTTACTGCTCGGTGAACAGGGACAACAGCCGTCTAACTCCTGGCTTCCTACTTACTGCTAGGTGAACAGAGACAACAGCCGTCTAACTTCTGGCTTCCTACTTACTGCTAGGTGACCAGAGACAACAGCCGTCTAACTTCTGGCTTCCTACTTACTGCTAGGTGACCAGAGACAACAGCCGTCTAACTTCTGGCTTCCTACTTACTGCTAGGTGACCAGAGACAACAGCCGTCTAACTTCTGGCTTCCTACTTACTGCTAGGTGACCAGAGACAACAGCCGTCTAACTTCTGGCTTCCTACTTACTGCTAGGTGACCAGGGACAACAGCCGTCTAACTCCTGGCTTCCTACTTACTGCTAGGTGACCAGAGACAACAGCCGTCTAACTTCTGGCTTCCTACTTACTGCTAGGTGACCAGAGACAACAGCCGTCTAACTTCTGGCTTCCTACTTACTGCTAGGTGACCAGAGACAACAGCCGTCTAACTTCTGGCTTCCTACTTACTGCTAGGTGACCAGAGACAACAGCCGTCTAACTTCTGGCTTCCTACTTACTGCTAGGTGACCAGGGAGAACAGCCGTCTAACTCCTGGCTTCCTACTTACTGCTAGGTGACCAGAGACAACAGCCGTCTAACTTCTGGCTTCCTACTTACTGCTAGGTGACCAGAGACAACAGCCGTCTAACTTCTGGCTTCCTACTTACTGCTAGGTGAACAGGGACAACAGCCGTCTAACTTCTGGCTTCCTACTTACTGCTAGGTGAACAGAGACAACAGCCGTCTAACTTCTGGCTTCCTACTTACTGCTAGGTGACCAGAGACAACAGCCGTCTAACTTCTGGCTTCCTACTTACTGCTAGGTGAACAGGGACAACAGCCGTCTAACTTCTGGCTTCCTACTTACTGCTAGGTGAACAGAGACAACAGCCGTCTAACTTCTGGCTTCCTACTTACTGCTAGGTGACCAGAGACAACAGCCGTCTAACTTCTGGCTTCCTACTTACTGCTAGGTGACCAGGGACAACAGCCGTCTAACTCCTGGCTTCCTACTTACTGCTAGGTGACCAGAGACAACAGCCGTCTAACTTCTGGCTTCCTACTTACTGCTAGGTGACCAGAGACAACAGCCGTCTAACTTCTGGCTTCCTACTTACTGCTAGGTGAACAGGGACAACAGCCGTCTAACTTCTGGCTTCCTACTTACTGCTAGGTGAACAGAGACAACAGCCGTCTAACTTCTGGCTTCCTACTTACTGCTAGGTGACCAGAGACAACAGCCGTCTAACTTCTGGCTTCCTACTTACTGCTAGGTGAACAGGGACAACAGCCGTCTAACTTCTGGCTTCCTACTTACTGCTAGGTGAACAGAGACAACAGCCGTCTAACTTCTGGCTTCCTACTTACTGCTAGGTGAACAGAGACAACAGCCGTCTAACTTCTGGCTTCCTACTTACTGCTAGGTGAACAGAGACAACAGCCGTCTAACTTCTGGCTTCCTACTTACTGCTAGGTGAACAGAGACAACAGCCGTCTAACTTCTGGCTTCCTACTTACTGCTAGGTGAACAGAGACAACAGCCGTCTAACTTCTGGCTTCCTACTTACTGCTAGGTGAACAGAGACAACAGCCGTCTAACTTCTGGCTTCCTACTTACTGCTAGGTGAACAGGGACAACAGCCGTCTAACTTCTGGCTTCCTACTTACTGCTAGGTGAACAGAGACAACAGCCGTCTAACTTCTGGCTTCCTACTTACTGCTAGGTGAACAGGGACAACAGCCGTCTAACTTCTGGCTTCCTACTTACTGCTAGGTGAACAGAGACAACAGCCGTCTAACTTCTGGCTTCCTACTTACTGCTAGGTGAACAGGGACAACAGCCGTCTAACTTCTGGCTTCCTACTTACTGCTAGGTGAACAGAGACAACAGCCGTCTAACTTCTGGCTTCCTACTTACTGCTAGGTGAACAGAGACAACAGCCGTCTAACTTCTGGCTTCCTACTTACTGCTAGGTGAACAGGGACAACAGCCGTCTAACTTCTGGCTTCCTACTTACTGCTAGGTGAACAGAGACAACAGCCGTCTAACGTCTGGCTTCCTACTTACTGCTAGGTGAACAGGGACAACAGCCGTCTAACTTCTGGCTTCCTACTTACTGCTAGGTGAACAGAGACAACAGCCGTCTAACTTCTGGCTTCCTACTTACTGCTAGGTGAACAGGGACAACAGCCGTCTAACTTCTGGCTTCCTACTTACTGCTAGGTGAACAGGGACAACAGCCGTCTAACTTCTGGCTTCCTACTTACTGCTAGGTGAACAGGGACAACAGCCGTCTAACTTCTGGCTTCCTACTTACTGCTAGGTGAACAGGGACAACAGCCGTCTAACTTCTGGCTTCCTACTTACTGCTAGGTGACCAGAGACAACAGCCGTCTAACTTCTGGCTTCCTACTTACTGCTAGGTGAACAGAGACAACAGCCTTCTAACTTCTGGCTTCCTACTTACTGCTAGGTAAACAGAGACAACAGCCGTCTAACTTCTGGCTTCCTGCTTACTGCTAGGTGAACAGAGACAACAGCCGTCTAACTCCTGGCTTCCTACTTACTGCTAGGTGAACAGAGACAACAGCCGTCTAACTCCTGGCTTCCTACTTACTGCTAGATAAACAGAGACAACAGCCGTCTAACTTCTGGCTTCCTACTTACTGCTAGGTGAACAGAGACAACAGCCGTCTAACTCCTGGCTTCCTACTTACTGCTAGGTGAACAGAGACAACAGCCGTCTAACTCCTGGCTTCCTACTTACTGCTAGGTGAACAGAGACAACAGCCGTCTAACTCCTGGCTTCCTACTTACTGCTAGGTAAACAGAGACAACAGCCGTCTAACTTCTGGCTTCCTACTTACTGCTAGGTGAACAGAGACAACAGCCGTCTAACTCCTGGCTTCCTACTTACTGCTAGGTGAACAGAGACAACAGCCGTCTAACTTCTGGCTTCCTACTTACTGCTAGGTGAACAGAGACAACAACCGTCTAACTTCTGGCTTCCTACTTACTGCTAGGTGAACAGAGACAACAGCCGTCTAACTCCTCGCTTCCTACTTACTGCTAGGTGAACAGAGACAACAGCCGTCTAACTCCTCGCTTCCTACTTACTGCTAGGTGAACAGAGACAACAGCCGTCTAACTTCTGGCTTCCTACTTACTGCTAGGTGAACAGAGACAACAGCCGTCTAACTCCTGGCTTCCTACTTACTGCTAGGTAAACAGAGACAACAGCCGTCTAACTTCTGGCTTCCTACTTACTGCTAGGTGAACAGAGACAACAGCCGTCTAACTTCTGGCTTCCTACTTACTGCTAGGTAAACAGAGACAACAGCCGTCTAACTTCTGGCTTCCTACTTACTGCTAGGTGAACAGAGACAACAGCCGTCTAACTTCTGGCTTCCTACTTACTGCTAGGTAAACAGAGACAACAGCCGTCTAACTTCTGGCTTCCTACTTACTGCTAGGTGAACAGGGACAACAGCCGTCTAACTTCTGGCTTCCTACTTACTGCTAGGTGAACAGAGACAACAGCCGTCTAACTTCTGGCTTCCTACTTACTGCTAGGTGAACAGGGACAACAGCCGTCTAACTTCTGGCTTCCTACTTACTGCTAGGTGAACAGAGACAACAGCCGTCTAACTTCTGGCTTCCTACTTACTGCTAGGTGAACAGGGACAACAGCCGTCTAACTCCTGGCTTCCTACTTACTGCTAGGTGAACAGAGACAACAGCCGTCTAACTTCTGGCTTCCTACTTACTGCTAGGTAAACAGAGACAACAGCCGTCTAACTTCTGGCTTCCTACTTACTGCTAGGTGAACAGAGAGAACAGCCGTCTAACTTCTGGCTTCCTACTTACTGCTAGGTAAACAGGGACAACAGCCTTCTAACTTCTGGCTTCCTACTTACTGCTAGGTGAACAGAGACAACAGCCGTCTAACTTCTGGCTTCCTACTTACTGCTAGGTGAACAGGGACAACAGCCGTCTAACTCCTGGCTTCCTACTTACTGCTAGGTGAACAGAGACAACAGCCGTCTAACTTCTGGCTTCCTACTTACTGCTAGGTGAACAGGGACAACAGCCGTCTAACTTCTGGCTTCCTACTTACTGCTAGGTGAACAGAGACAACAGCCGTCTAACTCCTGGCTGTGGCCCGGTGGCCTGGTGGCTAAAGCTTCCGCTTCACACACGGAGGGCCCGGGTTCGATTCCCGGCGGGTGGAAACATTTCGACACGTTTCCTTACACCTGTTGTCCTGTTCACCTAGCAGCAAATAGGTACCTGGGTGTTAGTCGACTGGTGTGGGTCGCATCCTGGGGGACAAGATTAAGGACCCCAATGGAAATAAGTTAGACAGTCCTCGATGACGCACTGACTTTCTTGGGTTATCCTGGGTGGCTAACCCTCCGGGGTTAAAAATCCGAACGAAATCTTCTACTTACTGCTAGGTGAACAGGGACAACAGCCGTCTAACTCCTGGCTTCCTACTTACTGCTAGGTGAACAGAGACAACAGCCGTCTAACTTCTGGCTTCCTACTTACTGCTAGGTGAACAGGGACAACAGCCGTCTAACTTCTGGCTTCCTACGTACTGCTAGGTGAACAGAGACAACAGAGTCTAACTCCTCGCTTCCTACTTACTGCTAGGTGACCAGGGACAACAACCGTCTAACTCCTGGCTTCCTACTTACTGCTACGTGAACAGAGACAACAGCCGTCTAACTCCTGGCTTACTGCTAGGTGAACAGGGACAACAGCCGTCTAACTTCTGGCTTCCTACTTACTGCTAGGTGAACAGAGACAACAGCCGTCTAACTCCTCGCTTCCTACTTACTGCTAGGTGACCAGCTACAACAACCGTCTAACTCCTGGCTTCCTATTTACTGCTAGGTGAACAGAGACAACAGCCGTCTAACTCCTGGCTTCCTACTTACTGCTAGGTGAACAGGGACAACAGCCGTCTAACTCCTGGCTTCCTACTTACTGCTAGGTGAACAGAGACAACAGCCGTCTAACTCCTGGCTTCTTACTTACTGCTAGGTGAACAGGGACAACAGCCGTCTAACTCCTGGCTTCCTACTTACTGCTAGGTGAACAGGGACAACAGCCGTCTAACTCCTGGCTTCCTACTTACTCCTAAGTGAACAGAGACAACAGATGTCTAACTTCTGGCTTCTTACTTACTGCTAGGTGAACAGGGACAACAGCCGTCTAACTTCTGGCTTCTTACTTACTGCTAGGTGAACAGGGACAACAGCCGTCTAACTCCTGGCTTCCTACTTACTGCTAGGTGAACAGGGACAACAGCCGTCTAACTCCTGGCTTCTTACTTACTGCTAGGTGAACAGAGACAACAGCCGTCTAACTCCTGGCTTCCTACTTACTGCTAGGTGAATAGAGACAACAGCCGTCTAACTTCTGGCTTCCTATTTACTGCTAGGTGAACAGAGACAACAGCCGTCTAACTTCTGGCTTCCTACTTACTGCTAGGTGAACAGAGACAACAGCCGTCTAACTTCTGGCTTCCTACTTACTGCTAGGTGAACAGAGACAACTGCCGTCTAACTTGTGGCTTCCTACTTACTGCTAGGTGAACAGAGACAACAGCCGTCTAACTCCTGGCTTCCTACTTACTGCTAGGTGAACAGGGACAACAGCCGTCTAACTCCTGGCTTCCTACTTACTGTTAGGTGAACAGGGACAACAGCCGTCTAACTCCTGGCTTCCTACTTACTGCTAGGTGAACAGAGACAACAGCCGTCTAACTTCTGGCTTCCTACTTACTGCTAGGTGAACAGAGACAACA
>NC_091329.1:7542501-7562501 GCF_038502225.1 Cherax quadricarinatus | reverse complement strand
GAAAACAAGGGGAAAAAAGCAATTGAAAGCATCATGAAAGCAATAGGAGAAGACGACATGACCCAGCTGGAAAATTTTCGGAGAATAGGGGGGTTTGTAAATAAAAGAACCCGGCCAGTGAAAGTGACCTTCAAGGCAGAATCGACTCGGAACAGGATCCTGCAGGAGAAAGCACGATTAAGGGACATGCCAGCATACAGGAAGGTGTATCTCGACCGTGACAGAACACAAGCAGAAAGGAAGAAACAGAGAGAGATGGTACAAAGGCGAAAGGAGGAAAGAGAGGGGATGAAGAAGAAAGACAGGAGATCACAGACACAGGAAGATCAAATACAGCCTCCCTCACAACTTCCTATAGAAGCCTCTCAACCAGGTCAACCCCAGTGCAACCAAACACTCTAAACCAAAACACCCATGCCACATCCAATGCCCCCACCCACTGCATTACAAACTCCACCCCCACAGCAACAACCCATAGTTCCTTACCAGGTCTCCCACTTCCCCAACCCCAATATACCTCCCAGACCACAGTCTTAGAAAAGAAGTTGAAGGTGTGGCATACAAATGCAGATGGAATAACAAATAAGTATGAGGAGTGGCACGAAAGAATCAAGGAGACATCCCCAGACATAATAGCACTCACAGAAACAAAACTCACCAGAATAATAACAGATTCAATCTTTCCATCCGGATATCAAATCCTCAGGAAAGACAGAGGGAGGAGAGGGGGAGGAGGAGTTGCACTGCTCATTAAAAACCAGTGGGGTTTTGAGAAAATGGAAGGAATGGATGGCACGGGCGAAAGGGACTACTTAGTAGGAACAATCCAGTCTGAGGGACATAAGGTGATAATTGCAGTAATGTACAACCCACCACAGAACTGCAGGAGGCCAAGAGAAGAATACGATGAGAGAAACAGAGCAATGGTCGACACACTAGCCGAGGTGGCCAGGAGAGCACACATGGGGGGAGCAAAGTTACTAATTATGGGTGATTTCAATCACAAGGAGATTGACTGGGAAAACCTGGAGCCCCATGGGGGTCCCGAAACATGGAGAGCCAAGATGATGGATGTGGTACTGGAAAACCTCATGCATCAACATGTTAGAGACACTACCAGAGAGAGAGGAGAGGATGAACCAGCAAGGCTGGACCTTGTATTCACCTTGAGTAGTTCGGACATCGAGGATATCATGTATGAAAGGCCCCTGGGAGCTAGTGATCATGTGGTTCTGTGCTTCGACTACATAGTTGAGCTCCAAGTGGAGAGAGCAGCAGGAATAGGGTGGGAAAAACCAAACTACAAAAGGGGGAACTACTCAGGCTTGAGGAACTTCTTTCAAGACATTCAGTGGGAGAGGGAACTGACAGGAAAACCAGTACAAGAAATGGACTATATGGCAACAAAATTCAAGGAGGCAGAGGAGAGGTCTGTTCCCTTGGGAAACAGAAATAATGGGAAGAACAGAATGAGTCCTTGGTTCACCCAAAGGTGTAGGGAGGCAAAAACTAGGTGTACTTGAGAATGGAAAAGGTACAGAAGACAGAGAACTCAGGAAAATGAAGAGATTAGCCGAAGAGCCAGAAACGAATATGCACAGATAAGAAGGGAGGCTCAGCGGCAATACGAAAATGACATAGCATCGAAATTCAAGACTGACCCGAAGCTGTTGTACAGCCACATCAGGAGGAAAACAACAGTCAAGGACCAGGTAATCAGACTGAGGAAGGGTGATGGGGAATTCACAAGAAACGACCGGGAGGTATGTCAGGAGCTCAACACAAGATTTAAAGAAGTATTTACAGTGGAAACCAGTAGGACTCCAAGAAATCAGAACAGGGAGTGCACCAGCAAGTGCTGGATGAGGTACATATAACCAAGGAGGAGGTGAAGAAGCTGCTATGCGAACTTGACACCTCAAAGGCGGTGGGACCAGACAACATCTCTCCGTGGGTCCTTAAAGAGGGAGCAGAGACATTGTGTGTACCATTAACGAAGATCTTCAACACATCATTTGAAACTGGGCAACTCCCTGAGGTATGGAAGATGGCAAATGTAGTCCCAATTTTTAAAAAGGGAGATAGACATGAGGCACTAAACTACAGACCTGTATCATTAACGTGTATAGTATGCAAGGTCATGGAGAAGATCATCAGGAGGAGAGTGGTGGAGCACCTGGAAAGAAACAAGTGTATAATTGACAACCAGCATGGTTTCAGTTAGGGAAAATCCTGTGTCACAAACCTATTAGAGTTTTATGACAGGGTGACAGAAGTAAGACAAGAGAGGGGTGGATCGACTGCATTTTTTTGGACTGCAAGAAGGCCTTCGACACAGTTCCTCACAAGAGGTTACTGCAAAAGCTAGAGGATCAGGCACACATAACAGGAAAGGCATTGCAATGGATAAGAGAATACCTTACAGGGAGGCAACAACGAGTCATGGTACGTGATGAGGTGTCAAAGTGGGCGCCTGTGACAAGCGGGGTTCCACAGGGGTCAGTCCTAGGACCTGTGCTGTTCTTGGTATATGTGAATGACATAACGGAAGGGATAGACTCAGAAGTGTCCTTGTTTGCGGACGATGTGAAGTTAATGAGAAGAATCAAATCGGATGAGGATCAGGCAGGACTACAAAGAGACCTGGACAGGCTACAAGCCTGGTCCAGCAACTGGCTCCTTGAGTTTAACCCCGCCAAATGCAAAGTCATGAAGATTGGGGAAAGGCAAAGAAGACCGCAGACACAATATAGTTTAGATGGCCAAAGTCTGCAAACCTCACTCAAGGAAAAAGATCTAGGGGTGAGTATAACACCGAGCATATCTCCTGAGGCGCACATCAATCAGATAACTGCTGCAGCATACGGGCGCCTGGCAAACCTACGGATAGCGTTCCAATACCTCAGTAAGGAGTCGTTCAAGACTCTGTATACCATTTACGTCAGACCCATACTGGAGTATGCAGCACCAGTTTGGAATCCACACCTAGTCAAGCACGTAAAGAAATTAGAGAAAGTGCAAAGGTTTGAAACAAGACTAGTCCCAGAGCTACGGGGATTGTCCTATGAAAAAAGGTTGAGGGAAATCGGCCTGACGACACTGGAGGCCAGGAAGGTCAGGGGAGACATGATAACGACATATAAAATACTGCGCGGAATAGACAAGGTGGACAAAGACGGGATGTTCCAGAGATGGGACACAGACACAAGAGGTCACAATTGGAAGTTGAAGACTCAGATGAATCAAAGGGATGTTAGGAAGTATTTCTTCAGTCATAGAGTAGTCAAGCCGTGGAATAGCCTAGAAAGTGAAGTAGTGGAGGCGGGAACCATACATAGTTTTAAGGCGAGGTATGATAAAGCTCATGGAGCAGGGAGAGAGAGGACCTAGTAGCAATCAGTGAAGAGGCGGGGCCAGGAGCTATGACTCGACCCCTGCAACCACAAATAGGTGAGTACAAATAGGTGAGTACACACACACACACACACACACACACACACACACACACACACACACACACACACACACACACACACACACACACACACACACACACACACACACACGCCTGGGAGAGTGCTTGGGGAGTGGGAGGTAACCAACTCTAGGTCATAGAAAGTTGTTAGACACTTCCAATTCCACGGACCAGGAGCCACACCCTAACCTGTCCAGACAGGTGCGACAGCAGTGGGAGGTACGACCGTGGTCGTACTTACACGGAAGCGACATATGGCTAAGTTAATGTACGACGTTGTGGAATGGGCAGGCAGGTAAATACAGCAGACATTCAGGCAGACATAGTCATGCAGGCAGACATAGTCATGCAGGCAGACATAGATAAGCAGCAGCAGGCATAGACCAGCAGCAAGCATAGACAAGCAGGCAGACATAGTCATGCAGGCAGACATAGTCAAGCAGGCAGGGAATTCCAGGAAGATAACATTAGAGAACACAATTGCCATGCAAAGCATACCAGTGTAGGCTTTGTTATCGGAACACGATAACAAGGTGTTATCTTGGCTCTTTTACAGCGCGATAACCGTCTTCTTCTAACTCAAAACTTTACTGCTTAGCTTTAATAAAATTCTAGCTGAAAGATTATTGATACCAGACCGGGATAACAAGTTATCTTTCTGCTACTAAAGGAGGATAACTTTTATGCTGGTATGAGTAGAGGAGGATAACTTATCCTGGTGATACTGGATGAGGATAACTGTTATCCTAGTGCCACTAAAGGAGGATAACTGTTATCCTAGTGCTACTAGAGGAGGATAACTGTTATCATAGTGCCACTAGAGGAGGATAACTGTTATCCTAGTGCTACTAGAGGAGGATAACTGTTATCGTAGTGATACTAGAAGAGGATAACTTATCCTGGTGATACTAGAGGATAACGGTTATCCTGGTGCTACTAAAGCAGGATGAATGTGTTATCTTAATGCTACTAGCTCAGGATAACAGCAATCTAGAGCATGGTAACAGTGTTATCTTGCAACAAGTGACAAACATCACTGCTAGAGCCGGATGACAGTGTTATCTTGCAACGGGAAACAAGTCTCACTGCTAGAGCATGATAACATCGTTATCTTGCAACATTGCAACAAGTATCACTGCTAGAGCATGATAACATCGTTATCTTGCAACATTGCAACAAGTATCACTGCTAGAGCATGATAACATCGTTATCCTGCAACATTGCAACAAGTATCGCTGCTAGTGCATAACATCGTTATCTTGCAACATTGCAACAAGTATCACTGCTAGAGCATAACATCGTTATCTTGCAACATTGCAACAAATATCACTTCTAGAGCATGATAACATCGTTATCTTGCAACATTGCAACAAGTATTACTGCTGGAAGATGATAGCAATGTTATCTTGCAACATTGCAACAAGTATCACTGCTAGAGCATGATAACATTGTTATATTGCAACATTGCAACAAGTATTACTGCTGGAAGATGATAGCAATGTTATCTTGCAACATTGCAACAAGTATCACTGCTAGAGCATGATAACATTGTTATATTGCAACATTGCAACAAGTATCACTGCTGGAAGATGATAGCAATGTTATCTTGCAACATTGCAACAAGTATCACTGCTAGAGCATGATAACATTGTTATATTGCAACATTGCAACAAGTATCACTGCTAGAGCATGATAACATCGTTATCTTGCAACACTGCAACAAGTATCACTGCTAGAGCATGATAACATCGTTGCTAGAGCATGATAACATTGTTATCTTGCAACATTGCAACAAGTATCACTGCTAGAGCATGATAACATCGTTATCTTGCAACATTGCAACAAGTATCACTGCTACAGCATGATAACATTGTTATCTTGCAACATTGCAACAAGTATCACTGCAACTTGACGACGGCAGAAAAGTGAGTTGCAGAGTGAGAGAACACATTTACCCTGCAATAAACTGAGAGATGTGTCATGCACAGTGAGATTGATCACTCCTGCCATGCACACCAGCCTCCGAGTTTGTCTTGCTGTCACCAGGGCAACAACACCTCCAACAAAAGTAACAGAAAGCAACAACAGCGACAGCAGTAATAGGAACAGTAACAGTGACAGCAGTAATAACAGCAACAAAAGTAACAAAGAAAGCAAAAACAGCGACAGCAGCAGCAACAGAATAATGACAGCATTAGTAGCAACAACAATAACAGCAGCAACAGTAATAGCGACAGCAGTAACAGCAGCATCAGCAACAGTAACAACAGTAGTAGCAACAATAGCAGCAACAGTAGCAGCAACAATAGCAGCAACAATAGCAGCAACAACAGCATCATTAACAACGACAACAGTATCATCATCATTATCATCATCATCATCATCATCATCATCATCAGCAGCAGCAGCAGCAGCAGCAGGATTGGAGGATCATGAGGAGAGGAGAAGGAGTCACTATCATGAGGACAGTAACAGCTTGTATCATCGTTCTCATTAACTATCTCCTCTCACTATTTCTTTCAGTCCCACCTCGAACTTTCTCTTATATTCCCTCTCGCTTTCTCTCTTTTCTACCTCTTTCTCTTGGTCTTCAGCTGCGAGAGTAGGGTATCCGTCCCTGGATGGAGGATCGAGCACCCACCTTTCTTTGAACCCCCGATGACCCACACGGGTTTAGTGCTTCGTAGTTCTCCAGGTATTCTATCTCTTTCGCTGTTCATGTACCATACAGGGTTTGTGAACCTTTAAGGGTTCTTGTACGTTTTAGGGTTCCTGTACCTTTCAGTGTCTTTTAGGGTTCACGTACCTTTTTTCTGTTAATACACAGATATAATTTCACCTTTTATCAAGAGTTTTATTCCCATCTCTCGTTATGTTCGTAACCCCTATTTCTCCTTCATCTGTTCCTCTCCATCTACTTCCTTTCCTTCCATCTTGGTCTCTCCTATTCTCTCCTCTTCGTGCACCCCTTATCACTCGTCTCTTTGTTCTCTCTCTCTCTCTCTCTCTCTCTCTCTCTCTCTCTCTCTCTCTCTCTCTCTCTCTCTCTCTCTCTCTCTCTCTCTCTCTCTCTCTCTCTCTCTCCCATTATGTCGGTTCAGGTAAATGGTGTTAGAAGATCATAGTGTTGGGAAGGGAGTATGGAGGGAGTGTGGGGAGTAAGGGTGTATGGGCAGGGGTGAGCACTTTTAGGCCTATTTCTCATGCCTTTTGAGTTTGGTTTTGCACTACCATTCACAGGATGGATATGAGGTACACAATAACCCAGCCACTACCACCCACGGGATGGATATGATGTACACAATAACCCAGCCACTACCACCCACGGGATGGATATGATGTACACAATAACCCAGCCACTACCACCCACGGGATGGATATGATGTACACAATAACCCAGCCACTACGGGGGCTAAATACACAAACCTATTATTTACTCAGCAATACATTCTGTCTGTTACAAATTTCCTCCTCGTCGAGTTACGACGCATAAAAATTCGTCCATACGCAGGCATTCGAAGATCATTTAGCGCGTAAAGTTATGCATATTTTCGAAATAGATATAAATCACACACTCAGTGAAGGAAACTTGTAAAAAAAGTTCCCAGTACGAGGCAAATTTGTCTTCCTTATACGTTCAAAGTCTACTTTGAAGAGTGCTGATTTGTCTTCTCCCTGGCCGCTGCTGCTGCTGGCAGTTGGTACTTTATTTCGGGAGTGTGAGGTAACTACGGTGTGTGTATGTTGGCAGTGGTTGGAGAAAGAGAGAGAGAGAGGGGGGGGGGACAGAGAGAAGTCTCTCTGAACCCATCCCACACAGACCTGGATCCTTTCTCTCCCAGGAAATTGCCTGTTCATGACCTCACTCAGGCAATTGCATTCCCCCTCCGCTCAGGCTAAGTTAAATGCTGCTGGAATTTATACATTAGAGACTTTAACCTGGTAAACCCAAGGGCTTCTGATGGTCTCTGATTCATTGCTCGTTGCTCCCTCTTAACCTTAAAGATTAATTTCGGATGCTAAGTTTCTTAACTCATCTTTGAGATGTAAGAGAGACGGCAGGTTATAACACTAAAGAGATTTCAGTCATACAGAGCCTGTATGTGTGTGTGTGTGTGTGTGTGTGTGTGTGTGTGTGTGTGTGTGTGTGTGTGTGTGTGTGTGTGTGTGTGTGTGTGTGTGTGTGTACGTGTGTGTGTGTGTGTATGTGTGTGTGTGTGTGTGTGTGTACGTGTGTACAAGTGTTTCAGAGAGCCTGGTGCACTTCCCTCGTGTGTGCACTGGTGTCCCAGAAAGCTTTATGTACTTTCCTTGTGTGTGCGCTAGTGTTCCAGCGCTTGTCTAAGTAATTACATAGATAGGGGGAGGGCGTAGAGAGAGCCTTCTGCTTTACTATCCTTGCCGCATCTATCTATACAGATGTAAAGGTAACTACACATTAATTATTACCTCTCAACATATAGCTTCCTATGTACTCCCACGTACTCCTTCGCACACACATGTTCTCCCATGTACACACATATGTACCTTCACTTTACACTTTACGGCTCATCAATCGTTCAGTCGTGTCACCGACGCCTGAATATATTTGTCTAGTCTTGGATCCCATTCCATCTATCAACCAGTCTATTGGTATTGATTCGAACACACACACACACACACACACACACACACACACACACACACACACACACACACACACACACACAAGGAGAGACATCCTGTGCTAAAGAAGGATTTTTTGTAACTTCTGTTTAGTTTACGCACACCTTAATAATAATAATAATAATAATAATAATAATAATAAAGGCATTTGTATGTCATTTTGGATCTTATTTCAGTAAAAAAAAAGTACGATATGAAAGTTGACAGTTTTGAAGGAGATTATCAGAGATTTGTTTGATGAAGGAGAGATACTTAACCCTGATAGTGTTAGTGTTAGGTCTCCATACTGGCAGGAAAGATTCCTCACAACATCCCACACTCCTCACAACCTCCCCACAGCCCTCACAACCTCCCTACACCCCTCACAACCTTCCTACACCCCTCACAACCTACCTGAACCCCTCACAACCTCCCCACCCCCTCACAACCTCCCAACACCCCTCACAACCTCCCCCACAGCCCTCACAATCTCCCTAAACCCCTCACAACCTCCCAAAACCCTTCACAACCTCCCTACACCCTTCAAAACCTTCCTACACCCCTCACAACCTTCCTACACCCCTCACAACCTACCTACACCCCTCACAACCTCCCCACCCCCTCACAACCTCCCAACACCCCTCACAACCTCCCCACAGCCCTCGCAATCTCCCTAAACCCCTCACGACCTCCCTACACCCTTCACAACCTCCCTACACCCTTCAAAACCTTCCTACACCCCTCACAACCTTCTCACAACCTCCCTAAACCTCTCACAACCCCCCTACACCCTTCACAACCTCCCAACACCCCTCACAACCTTCCCACACCCCTCACAACCTTCCCATACCCCTCACAACCTCCCCACACCTCGAATAACTTCCTCACATCCTTCGCAACCTCCCCACACCCCTCACAACTTCCCCACATCACTCAAAGCCTAACCACACTCCTCTCAACCTCCTCACACCCCTCACAACCTCCCCACCCCCTCACAACTTCCCAACACCCCTCACAACCTCCCCACAGCCCTCGCAATCTCCCTAAACCCCTCACGACCTCCCTACACCCTTCACAACCTCCCTACACCCTTCAAAACCTTCCTACACCCCTCACAACCTTCTCACAACCTCCCTAAACCTCTCACAACCCCCCTACACCCTTCACAACCTCCCAACACCCCTCACAACCTTCCCACACCCCTCACAACCTTCCCATACCCCTCACAACCTCCCCACACCTCGAATAACTTCCTCACATCCTTCGCAACCTCCTCACACCCCTCACAACCGGCCCACACCCCTCACAACCTCCCTACACATCTCTCAACCTCCCTACACCTCTCTACACCTCTCACAAGCTCCTCACACCCCCTCACAACCTGCCCACACCCCTCACAACCTTCCTACACCTCTCACCTCTCTACACCTCTCACAACCTCCTCACCCCCCTCACAACCTGCCCACACCCCTCACAACCTCCTTACACCTCAGAACCTCCCTACACCTCTCACAACCTCTCTACACCTCTCACAACCTCCTCACACCCCTCAAAACCTGCATAAACTCCTCACAACCTCCCTACACCTCTCACAACTTCTCTACACCTCTCACAACCTCCTCACACCCCTCACAACCTTCCCACACCCCTCACAACCTTCCCATACCCCTCACAACCTCCCCACACCTCGAATAACTTCCTCACATCCTTCGCAACCTCCCCACACCCCTCACAACTTCCCCACATCCCTCAAAACCTAACCAGACCCCTCTCAACCTCCTCACACCCCTCACAACCGGCCCACACCCCTCACAACCTCCCTACACATCTCTCAACCTCCCTACACCTCTCTACACCTCTCACAAGCTCCTCACACCCCCTCACAACCTGCCCACACCCCTCACAACCTCCCTACACCTCTCACAACCTATCTACACCTCTCACAACCTCCTCACACCCCTCACAACCTGCCCACACCCCTCACAACCTCCCTACACCTCACAACCTCCCTACACCTCTCACAACCTCTCTACACCTCTCACAACCTCCTCACACCTCTCACAACCTCCCTACATACCTCTCACAAACTCCCCACACCTCTCACAACCTCCCTACACCCCTCACAAGCTCCTCACACCTCTCACAACCTCCCTACACCTCTCACAACCTCCCCACACCTTTCACAACCTCCCTACACCTCACACAACCTCCCCACACCTCTCACAACCTCCCTACACCTCTCACAACCTCCTCACACCTCTCACAACCTCCCTACACCTCTCACAACCTCCTCACACCTCTCACAACCTCCCTACACCTCTCACAACCTCCTCACACCTCTCACAACCTCCCTACACCTCTCACAACCTTCTCACACCTCTCACAACCTCCCTACACCTCTCACAACCTCCCTACACCTCTCACAACCTCCTCACACCTCTCACATCCTCCCTACACCGCTCACAACCTTCTCACACCTCTCACAACCTCCCTACACCTCTCACAACCTGCCCACATCCCTCACAACCTCCTCACACCCCTCACAACCTCCTCACACCCCTCACAACCTCCTCACACCCCTCACAACCTCCCTACACCTCTCACAACCTCCCCACACCTTTCACAACCTCCCTACACCTCACACAACCTCCCCACACCTCTCACAACCTCCCTACACCTCTCACAACCTCCTCACACCTCTCACAACCTCCCTACACCTCTCACAACCTTCTCACACCTCTCACAACCTCACTACACCTCTCACAACCTGCCCACATCCCTCACAACCTCCTCACACCCCTCACAACCTCACACCCGCCACAACCTCCTCACAACCTCCTCACACCCCTCACAACCTCCTCACACCCCTCACAACCTCCTCACACCCCTCACAACCTCCATACACCTCTCACAACCTCCCTACACCCCTCACAACCTCCCTACACCTCTCCCAACCTCCCTACACCTCTCACAACCTCCCTACACCTCTCACAACCTCCCACAGCCCTCACAACCTCCTCACACCTCTCACAACTTCATTACACCTCTCACAACCTCCCTACACCCCTCACAACCTCCCTACACCTCTCCCAACCTCCCTACACCTCTCACAACCTCCCTACACCTCTCACAACCTGCCCACACCCCTTACAACCTCCTCACACCCCTCACAACCTGCCCACACCCCTCACAACCTCCCTACACCTCCTCACATCCTGCTCACACCCCTCACAACCTCCCTACACCTCTCCCAACCTCCCTACACCTCTCACAACCTCCCTACACCTCTCACAACCTCCCACAGCCCTCACAACCTCCTCACACCTCTCACAACTTCCCTACACCTCTCACAACCTCCTCACACCTCTCACAACTTCCCTACACCTCTCACAACCTCCTCACACCTCTCACAACCTCCTCACACCCCTGACAACCTGCCTGCACCCCTGACAACCTCCTCACACCCCTTACAACCTCCATACACCTCTCACAACGTCCCCACACCTCTCACAACCTCCTCACACCCCTCACAACCTCCCTACACCTCTCACAACCTCCCTACACCTCTCACTACCTCCACACCCCTCACAACCTGGCCACACCCCTCACAACCTCCTCACATCCCTCACAACCTGCCCCCACCCCTCACAACCTCCCTACATCTCTCACAACCTCTCTATATCTCTCACAACCTCCTCACACCCCTCACAACCTGCCCACACCCCTCACAACCTCCCTACACCTCTCACAACCTCCTCACAACCTGCCCACACCCCTCACAACCTCCCTACACATCTCACAACCTCCTCGCACCCCTCACAACCTGCCCACACCCCTCACAACCTCTCACAACCTGTTCACAACCTGCCCACACCCCTCACAACCTGCCCACACCCCTCACAACCTCCCTACACCTCTCACAACCTCCTCACATCCCTCACAACCTGCCCCCACCTCTCACAACCTCCCTACATCTCTCACAACCTCTCTACATCTCTCACAACCTCCTCACACCCCTCACAACCTGCCCACACCCCTCACAACCTCCCTACACCTCTCACAACCTCCTCACAACCTGCCCACACCCCTCACAACCTCCCTACACCTCTCACAACCTCCTCGCACCCCTCATAACCTGCCCACACCCCTCACAACCTCTCACAACCTGTTCACAACCTGCCCACACCCCTCACAACCGGCCCACACCCCTCACAACCGGCCTACACATCTCTCAACCTCCCTACACCTCTCTACACCTCTCACAAGCTCCTCACACCCCCTCACAACCTGCCCACACCCCTCACAACCTCCCTACACCTCTCACAACCTATCTACACCTCTCACAACCTCCTCACACCCCTCACAACCTGCCCACACCCCTCACAACCTCCCTACGTCTCTCACAACCTCTCTACATCTCTCACAACCTCCTCACAACCTGCCCACACCTCTCACAACCTCTCTACACCTCTCACAACCTCCTCACACCCCTCACAACCTGCCAACACCCCTCACAACCTCCCTACACCTCTCACAACCTCCTCACAACCAGCCCACCCCCCTCACAACCTCCACACACCTCTCACAACCTCCTCACACCAGTCACAACCTGCCCACACCCCTCACAACCTCCCTACACCTCTCACAACCTCCTCATAACCTGCCCACACCTCTCACAACCTCCCTACACCTCTCACAACCTCCTCACACCCCTCACAACCTGCCCACACCCCTCACAACCTCCCTACGTCTCTCACAACCTCTCTACATCTCTCACAACCTCCTCACAACCTGCCCACACCTCTCACAACCTCTCTACACCTCTCACAACCTCCTCACACCCCTCACAACCTGCCAACACCCCTCACAACCTCCCTACACCTCTCACAACCTCCTCACAACCTGCCCACACCCCTCACAACCTCCATACACCTCTCACAACCTCATCACACCAGTCACAACCTGCCCACACCCCTCACAACCTCCCTACACCTCTCACAACCTCCTCACACCCCTCACAACCTGCCCACACCCCTCACAACCTGCCCACACCCCTCACAACCTCCCTACACCTCTCACAACCTCCTCACAACCTGCCCACACCTCTCACAACCTCCCTACACCTCTCACAACCTCCTCACACCACTCACAACCTGGCCACACCCCTCACAACCTCCCTACACCTCTCACAACCTCCTCACACCCCTCACAACCTGCCCACATCCCTTACAACCTGCCCACACCTCTCACAACCTCCTCACACCTCTCACAGCATCCCTACACCTCTCACAACCTCTCTACATCTCTCACAACCTCCTCACACCCCTCACAACCTGCCCACACCCCTCAACCTCCCTACACCTCACAACCTCCTCTCACCCCTCACAACCTGCCCACACCCCTCTAAACCTCCCTACACCTCTCACAACCTCCTCACATCCCTCACAACCTGCCCACATCCCTTACAACCTGCCCACACCTCTCACAACCTCCTCACACCTCTCACAGCATCCCTACACCTCTCACAACCTTTCTACATCTCTCACAACCTCCTCACACCCCTCACAACCTGCCCACACCCCTCAACCTCCCTACACCTCACAACCTCCTCTCACCCCTCACAACCTGCCCACACCCCTCACAACCTCCCTACACCTCTCATAACCTCCTCACACCCCTCACAACATCCCTACACCTCTCACAACCTCTCTACAAATTTCACAACCTCCTCACACTCCTCACAACCTGCCCACACCCCTCACAACCTCCATACACCTCTCACAACCTACTCACACCCCCACAACCTGCCCACACACCTCACAACCTCCCCAGACCTCTCACAACCTCCTCACACCCCTCACAACCCCCCTAAACCTCTCACAACGTCCCTACACCTTTCACAACCTCCTCACACCCCTCACAAGCTGCCCACACCCCTCACAACCTCCCTACACCTCTCACAACCTCCTCACACCCCTCACAACCTGCCCACACCCCTCACAACCTCCCTACGTCTCTCACAACCTCTCTACATCTCTCACAACCTCCTCACAACCTGCCCACACCTCTCACAACCTCCTCACAACCTGCCCACACCCCTCACAACCTCCCTACACCTCTCACAACCTCCTCACAACCTGCCCACACCCCTCACAACCTCCCTACACCTCTCACAACCTCCTCACAACCTGCCCACACCCCTCACAACCTCCCTACACCTCTCACAACCTCATCACACCAGTCACAACCTGCCCACACCCCTCACAACCTCCCTACACCTCTCACAACCTCCTCACACCCCTCACAACCTGCCCACACCCCTCACAACCTCCCTACACCTCTCACAACCTCCTCACACCCCTCACAACCTGCCCACACCCCTCACAACCTCTCTACACCCCTCACAACCTCCTCACACCCCTCACAACCTGCCCACACCTTTCACAACCTCCCTACACATCTCACAACCTCCTCACACCCCTAACAACCTGCCCACATCTCTCACAACCTGCCCACACCCCTCAAAACCCCCCTACACCTCTCACAACCTCCCTACACCTCTCACAAGCTCCTCACACCTCTCACAACCTCCCTACACCTCACAACATCTTTACATCTCTCACAACCTCCTCACACCTCTCACAACCTCCCTACACCTTTCACAATCTCCCCACACCTCTCACAACCTCCCTACACCTCTCACAACATCCCCACATTTCTCAGAACCTTCCTACACCTCCCACAACCTCCTCACACCTCTCACAACCTCTCTACACCTCTCGCAACCTCCTCACACCTCTCACAACCTCCCTACACCTCGCACAACCTCCCTACACCTCTCACAACCTCCCTACACCTCTCACAACGTGCCCACACCCGCCACAACCTCCTCACACCCCTCACAACCTCCTCACACCCCTCACAACCTCCTCACACCCCTCACAACCTCCTCACAACCTCCCTACACCTCTCACAACCTCCCTACACCTCTCACAACCTCCCTACACCTCTCACAACCTCCCTACACCTCTTCCAACCTCCCTACACCTCTCACAACCTCCCTACACCTCTCACAACCTCCCACAGCCCTCACAACCTCCTCACACCTCTCACAACTTCCCTACACCCCTCGCAACCTCCTCACTCCCCTCACAACCTCCCTACACCTCTCACAACCTCCCTACACCTCTCCCAACCTCCCTACACCTCTCACAACCTCCCTACACCTCTCCCAACCTCCCTACACCTCTCACAACCTCCCACAGCCCTCACAACCTCCTCACACCTCTCACAACTTCCCTACACCCCTCACAACCTCCCTACACCTCTCACAACCTTCCTACACCTCTCGCAACCTCCCCACATTTCTCACAACCTTCCTACACCTCTCACAACCTCCTCACACCTCTCACAACCTCTCTACACCTCTCACAACCTCCTCATACCTCTCACAACCTCCCTACACCTCTCACAACCTGCCCACACCCCTCACAACCTCCTCACACCCCTCACAACCTCACACCCGCCACAACCTCCTCACACCCCTCACAACCTCCTCACACCCCTCACAAGCTCCTCACACCCCTCACAACCTCCTCACAACCTCCCTACACCTCTCACAACCTCCCTACACCTCTCACAACCTCCCTACACCTCCAACCTCCCTACACCTCTCACAACGTCCCTACACCTCTCACAACCTCCCACAGCCCTCACAACCTCCTCACACTCTCACAACTTCCCTAAACCACTCACAACCTCCTCACACCCCTCACAACCTCCCTACACCTCTCACAACCTCCCTACACCTCTCACAACCTCCCTACACCTTTCACAATCTCCCCACACCTCTCACAACCTCCCTACACCTCTCACAACCTCCCCACATTTCTCAGAACCTTCCTACACCTCCCACAACCTCCTCACACCTCTCACAACCTCTCTACACCTCTCACAACCTCCTCACACCTCTCACAACCTCCCTACACCTCGCACAACCTCCCTACACCTCTCACAACCTCCCTACACCTCTCACAACGTGCCCACACCCGCCACAACCTCCTCACACCCCTCACAACCTCCTCACACCCCTCACAACCTCCTCACACCCCTCACAACCTCCTCACACCCCTCACAACCTCCTCACACCCCTCACAACCTCCTCACAACCTCCCTACACCTCTCACAACCTCCCTACACCTCTTCCAACCTCCCTACACCTCTCGCAACCTCCCTACACCTCTCACAACCTCCCACAGCCCTCACAACCTCCTCACACCTCTCACAACTTCCCTACACCCCTCACAACCTCCTCACTCCCCTCACAACCTCCCTACACCTCTCACAACCTCCCTACACCTCTCACAACCTCCCTACACCTCTCACAACCTCCCTACACCTCTCCCAACCTCCCTACACCTCTCACAACCTCCCACAGCCCTCACAACCTCCTCACACCTCTCACAACTTCCCTACACCCCTCACAACCTCCCTACACCTCTCACAACCTTCCTACACCTCTCGCAACCTCCCCACATTTCTCACAACCTTCCTACACCTCTCACAACCTCCTCACACCTCTCACAACCTCTCTACACCTCTCACAACCTCCTCATACCTCTCACAACCTCCCTACACCTCTCACAACGTCCCTACACCTCTCACAAGCTCCCTACACCTCTCACAACCTGCCCACACCCCTCACAACCTCCTCACACCCCTCACAACCTCACACCCGCCACAACCTCCTCACACCCCTCACAACCTCCTCACACCCCTCACAACCTCCTCACACCCCTCACAACCTCCTCACAACCTCCCTACACCTCTCACAACCTCCCTACACCTCTCACAACCTCCCTACACCTCCAACCTCCCTACACCTCTCACAACCTCCCTACACCTCTCACAACCTCCCACAGCCCTCACAACCTCCTCACACCTCTCACAACTTCCCTACACCACTCACAACCTCCTCACACCCCTCACAACCTCCCTACACCTCTCACAACCTCCCTACGCCTCTCACAACCTCCCTACACCTCTCACAACCTCCCTACACCTCTCCCAACCTCCCTACACCTCTCACAACCTCCCACAGCCCTCACAACCTCCTCACACCTCTCACAACTTCCCTACACCCCTCACAACCTCCCTACATCTCTCACAACCTCCCTACACCTCTCACAACCTCCCTACATCTCTCACAACCTCCCTACACCTCTCATAACATCCCTACACCTCTCCCAACCTTTCTACACCTCTCACAACCTCCCACAGCCCTCACAACCTCCTCACACCTCTCACAACTTCCCTACACCCCTCACAACCTCCCTACACCTCTCACAACCTCCCTACACCTCTCACAACCTCCCTACACCTCTCCGAACCTCCCTACACCTCTCACAACCTCCCACAGCCCTCACAACCTCCTCACACCTCTCACAACTTCCCTACACCCTTCACAACCTCCCTACACCTCTCACAACCTCCCTACACCTCTCACAACCTCCTCGCACCACTCACAACCTCCCACAGCCCTCACAACCTCCTCACACCCCTCACAACCTCCTCACACCTCTGAACATTTGCTTAATAACAGGTACAAACATTAAATTGAATGTGTCTTTAAAAATGAGACAATTATCAAAGTAACGGGAAGGAGTTGTAGTTATGAACACCTGTGGAACACCTGTGAGGGAACACCCGTGGAACACCTGTGAGGGAACACCCGTGGAACACCTGTGAGGGAACACCCGTGGAACACCTGTGAGGGAACACCCGTGGAACACCTGTGAGGGAACGCCCGTGGAACACCTGTGAGGGAATACTCGTGGAACACCTGTGAGGGAACACCCGTGGAACTCCTGTTAGGGAACACCCGTGGAACACCTTTGAGGGAACACCCGTGGACCACCTGTGAGGTAAAACCCGTGGAACACCTGTGAGGGAACACCCGTGGAACACCTGTGGGAACACCCGTGGAACGCCTGTGAGGGAACACCCGTGGAACACCTGTTAGGGAACACCCGTGGAACACCTGTTAGGGAACACCCGTGGAACACCTGTTAGGGAAAACCCGTGGAACACCTGTTAAGGAACACTTATAAAGAGATGCACAAATTATCCGCACATAGAGAACCTTACAACGACGTTTTGGGTCCGACTTGTTCCATTTAGTGTGATTTTGTAAATAGTCCATGTCGGTCCGAAACGTTGTCGTATGCGTTGTCGTATTGGGTCTCTCTCTCTCTCTCTCTCTCTCTCTCTCTCTCTCTCTCTCTCTCTCTCTCTCTCTCTCTCTCTCTCTCTCTCTCTCTCTCTCTCTCTCTCCTATGTGCAGGTTATTTGTGTGTCGTTGCAGTGAGGGTATTGTACCTCTGTGTTCATTTCTTAAGAAATGACTCACTTAGAGCTTTTGGAAGTCATGTTACTTTAAATATAAATCAAGAGAGAGAGAGAGAGAGACGACACATTGCGTATTTGCGTATAGACAAATTCTGTCTGGTGCGTGAGAACCAGTTGTTTCACCAGCCTCAGTCTTCATAAAATCGAAATGTTTTCAAAGAGGAATGAGAGAGAGAGAGAGAGAGAGATAGAGATAGAGAAAAGCATCTCCGACATGAAAGTTGGAATGGCAATAAAAGTGAATGAGGGATCTGGAAGTTGGAATGAAGGTAAGAAATTGATTCCTCTTTTTTTTTGTTCGTTTGGTGTGTGTGTGCGTGTGTGTGTGTGTGTGTGTGTGTGTGTGTGTGTGTGTGTGTGTGTGTGTGTGTGTGTGTGTGTGTGTGTGTGTGTGTGGGTGTGGGTGCGTGTGCGTGTGCGTGTGCGTGTGCGTGTGCGTGTGTGTGTGTGTGTGTGTGTGTGCCTGTGTACTCACCTAATTGTACTCACCTAATTGTGGTTGCAGGGGTCGAGACTCAGCTCCTGGCCCCGCCTCTTCACTGATCGCTACTGGGTCCTCTCTCTCTCTGCTTCCTGAGCTTTGTCATACCTCTTCTTAAAATTATGTATGGTTCCTGCCTCCACTACTTCACTTGCTACGCTTTTCCACTTGCTGACAACTCTATGACTGAAGAAATACTTCCTAACGTCCCTGTGACTCGTCTGAATCTTCAGCTTCCAGTTGTGACCCCTTGTCCTTGTGTCCCCTCTCTGGAACATCCTATCTCTGTCCACCTTGTCTATTCCCCGCAGTATCTTGTATGTCGTTATCGTGTCTCCCCTGACCCTTCTGTCCTCCAGTGTCGTCAGTCCGATTTCCCTTAACCTTTCCTCGTACGACATTCCCTTGAACTCTGGGACTAGCCTTGTTGCAAACCTTTGTACTTTCTCTAACTTCTTGACGTGCTTGACCAGGTGTGGGCTCCAGACTGGTGCTGCATACTCCAGTATGGGCCTAACATACACAGTGTACAGTGTTTTGAACGATTCCTTATTAAGGTATCGGAACGCTATTCTCAGGTTTGCCAGGCGCCCGTATGCTGCAGCAGTTATTTGGTTGATGTGTGCCTCCGGTGATGTGCTCGGTGTTATGGTCACCCCAAGGTCTTTCTCCCTGAGTGAGGTCTGTAGTCTTTGTCCACCTAGCCTATACTCTGTCTGCGGTCTTCTTTGCCCCTCCCCAATCTTCATGACTTTGCATCTGGATTGATTGAATTCGAGAAGCCAGTTACTGGACCACATGTCCAGCCTCTCCAGGTCTCTTTGTAGTCCTGCCTCATCCTCGTCCGATTTAATTCTTCTCATCAACTTCACGTCATCTGCGAACAGGGACACTTCAGAGTCTATTCCTTCCATCATGTCGTTCACATATATCAAAAATAGCACTGGTCCTAGAACTGACCCCTGTGGGACCCCGCTCGTAACAGGCGCCCAC
>NC_091329.1:7515001-7537501 GCF_038502225.1 Cherax quadricarinatus | reverse complement strand
GCTCGCTTCCTCCCTCCTTACCTATCACCCTCCCTCCCTCCTTCCCTAGCTCCCTCCCTCCCTCCTTACCTAGCTCCCTCCCTCCCTCGCTCCCTCCCTAGCTCGCTCCCTCCCTAGCTCGCTCCCTCCCTCCTTACCTATCACCCTCCCTCCCTCCTTCCCTAGCTCCCTCCCTCCCTCCTTACCTAGCTCCCTTCCTCCCTCGCTCCCTCCCTAGCTCGCTCCCTCCCTAGCTCGCTCCCTCCCTCCGTACCTATCACCCTCCCTCCTCCCTCCCTCCTTACCTAGCTCCCTCCCTCCCTCGCTCCCTCCCTAGCTCGATCCCTCCCTCCTTACTTATCACCCTCCCTCCCTCCCTCCTTCCCTAGCTTGCTCCCTCCCTCCTTACCTAGCTCCCTCCCTCCCTAGCTCGCTTCCTCCCTCCTTACCTATCACCCTCCCTCCCTCCATCCCTAGCTCCCTCCTTCCCTCCTTACCTAGCTCCCTCCCTCCCTCCCTCCCTCCCTAGCTCGCTTCCTCCCTCCTTACCTATCACCCTCCCTCCCTCCTTCCTTCCCTAGCTCGCTCCCTCCCTCCCTCCCTCCTTACCTATCACCCTCCCTCCTTCCCTAGCTCCCTCTCTCCTTCCCTAGCTCGCTCCCTCCCTCCTTACCTATCATCCTCCCTCCCTCCTTTCCTATCTCGCTCCCTCCCTCCTTACCTAGCTCCCTCCCTCCCTCCTTCCCTAGCTCCGTCCCTTCCTTCCTCCCTCGCTCCTTACCTCCTTCCTCCCTCGCTCCTTACCTTCTTCCTTCCTCCCTCGCTCCTTACCTACTTCCTTCCTTCCTCCCTCGCTCCTTCCTTCCTCCCTCGCTCCTTACCTACTTCCTTCCTCACTCCCTCGCTCCTTACCTTCTTCCTCCCTCGCTCCTTACCTACTTCCTTCCTTCCTCCCTCGCTCCCTCCTTCCTTACCTTCCTTCCTTCCTCCCTCCCTCCTTACCTTCCTCCTCCCTCCTTACCTTCCTCCCTCCCTCCTTACCCTCCTCCCTCCCTCCCTCCTCCCTCCCTTACCTTCCTCCCTCCCTCCTTCCTTCCTCCCTCGCTCCTTACCTTCTTCCTTCCTCCCTCGCTCCTTACCTCCTTCATTCCTCCCTCGCTCCTTGCCTCCTTCCTTCCTCCCTATCTCCTTACCTCCTTCCTCCCTCCCTATCTCCTTACCTCCTTCCTCCCTCGCTCCTTCCTTCCTCCCTCGCTCCTTACCTTCTTCCCTCCCTCCTTACCTTACCTTCTTCCCTCCTTCCTTCCTCCCTCCCTCCTTACCTCCTTCCTTCCTCCCTCCCTCCTTACCTTCCTCCCTCCCTCCCTCCTTACCTTCCTCCCTCCCTCCTTACCTTTCTCCCTCCCTCGCTCCCTTACTTTCTTCCCTCCCTCCTTACCTCCCTCCCTCCCTCCTTACCTTCCTCCCTCGCTCCTTACCTTCCTCCCTCCCTCCTTACCTTCCTCCCTCCCTCCTTACCTTCCTCCCTCGCTCCTTACCTTCCTCCCTCCCTCCTTACCTTCTTCCCTCCCTCCTTACCTTCCTCCCTCCCTCCTTACCTTCCTCCCTCCCTCCTTACCTTCCTCCCTCGCTTCTTACCTTCCTCCCTCGTTCCTTACCTTCCTCCCTCCCTCCTTCCTTACCTTCCTCCTTCCTTCTCTTCTTCTCATACCGCCATTTATCTCCTCTCATATTTCTCCTCGTCCGTACACTGAGACTTCAGGTCTTCAATTACATTTTACTTTCCCCTCCCTCTCCCACACTTCCCTCCCTCTCCCACACTTCCCTCCCTCTCCCACACATCCCTCCCACTCCCACACTTCCCTCCCTCTCCCACACTTCCCTCCCTCTCCCACACTCCCCTCCCTCTCCCACACTTCCCTCCCTCTCCCACACTTCCCTCCCTCTCCCACACTTCCCTCCCTCTCCCACACTTCCCTCCCTCTCCCACACACCCAGATATCCACACTGTCAGCCCCCCCCTCCCTCCTTTCGTTACTACCCTTTCCCCTTTAACTCCCGGTTTCACTACCCTCCACCAAACATCAATAAAATAAATAAGTCGTGAAGAATTTTTTTTTTGTTGCAGTCTATCAACTTGATGGACAGTATTCTAAATTCCTCGTTATAACGTAGAGGACCGTGTGAATGTAAAGCTTAACGTGAGTAAGAGAGAAAGATGCAAAAAGAGCTAGAAGAGAAATAATATATATATATATATATATATATATATATATATATATATATATATATATATATATATATATATATGTCGTGCCGAATAGGCAGAACTTGCGATCTTGGCTTAAATAGCAACGCTCATCTTGCCATATAGGACAAGAGAAAATTTGTGTATACAATAATTTCGCCAAAATCATTCTGAACCTAACGAAAAAAATATATTTGATTGTGTTTCTTTAGTACTAAATTATTGTAAACGTATTTAAAATATATTTAGTTGGGTTAGGCTAAAATAAATTGTTCTTGTTATAACAAGGTTAGGTAAATTTTCTAAGATTCTTTTGGAGCAAAATTAATTTTTTTTTCATTAACATTAATGAAAAAATATATCTTTAAACGTATAAGAGAAAATTTTAGAAAGGACTTAATTTTAAATGAGTTCTTGCTAATTGACCAGTTTTACATATTCGGCACGACATATATATATATATATATATATATATATATATATATATATATATATATATATATATATATATATATATATATATATATATATATACACACACGTTTATAGATACATGTATATGTTTTCATTTATGTTTATGTAAAAATTAATAATTTTGTGCCAAAAGAACCTTAGAAAACTTACCTAACCTTATTATAACAAGCGCAATTTAATTTAGCCTAATCCAACTAAATGAATTTTAGATAAGTTTACAATAATTTAATAAACACAATGAAATGTATTTTTTTCGTTAGGTTCAGTATGATTTTTGCGAAATTATTGCATACACAAATTTTCGCTTGCCTTATTCGGTAAGACGAGCATTGCTATTTAAGCCAAAATCGCACGTTTTACCTATTCGGCATTACATAAATATACACATCGACTCTAAACTGAGGGACTGATCACCTCAAACTCCTCCTGATCTTCATCATTCTTCTTTGTATGGACTGATGAAGCCACTGTGTGGCAAAACGTTTCCTCAGTAAAGATACCCAAGTGTTACACATGTCTAATTTATTAACATGGTACATTCTCTTTTCTCATAACTGTCAACGCCATAGAGTTCATAAACTGCAGTCGTAATGAACAACTGCCAGTGATTCAACACAAGAGTGAACGGGGAGTCCAAGTGTAGTCCTGGCATGTAGCAGGGCCAACGTGTCTGGAACATGTTAACAATTTTGACAGGTCGTTTATGCAGTTAGTGTGATGGACGTCACTGCAGCTCTCACGTCATGATGGATCTGCTGGTATTTTGTTTTTTAACTAACCCCGAAATTGGATATGACATCAGGACGACGTTTCGGTCCGTCCTGTACCATTATCAAGTAGCCGGTGAACGAAAATGGTTCAGCATGGAGCGATACGTCGTACAGTTCTTATCCCAGTTTGTGGTCCAGTAGCAAGTTCTTCCAGTTATTGTAGTGTTAGTAGAAAGTAATACAGTCACAACTAAGCGGCAAACCCACAAGGGTCAAACAGGGTAGTGTAGATGGAATTTAAATTTAGCGAACTCCTACTGTATGCAGATGACAGTGCTCTGTTAGTGTCAGGTGAAGACCCACAAGATATAACTAATACAATAACACTAGAACTGGAGTTCTGCAACAGATGATTAGTAGACAACAAACTTACCGTTACACCTCTGGAAAATGGAAGTCATACTCTTTGACACGAAACATAAACTGAGAAGGGTAAATAATTTTGATGTCCAGTGTAATGGGAAACCCATCACTTCAGTTTCCTGATTGAAATATCTGGGAATCCCCCTTTGACTCATGCATGTCACGAGGATTGATAGGGAACAGTGTAGTAAAGAAAGCGAATGCCAGACTCAGGTTCCTTTACAGACAAGAACAGCCTGGTTGATCACACCCTGATACACCACGATGTTATATGGACTACGCTTGCTCTTCATGGTACTCTGCCTTGACACAAAAAAAAAAAGAATGAAAGATAGACTACAAATCCCCCAGAACAAAATGGTAAGATTCATCCTGGACCTGAGTCCAAGACAACATGTAGACCAGGATGAATAACAACAGTAAAACAACTGAAGTTCAATCAAGTTTATAAAATTGGTCACAGTGTCACGAATATCTTGCTGCCAATTTTGTCAAGGTTGGGAACCGTAGCAATCATAGTACTAGGGGGAGAGAACACAACTGTGTAGTACCTACACTCAGTAGCCAGGCTTCAAACACCTTTTTTTTTTTATATTTTTAGCTAACATACATGTAAATGTAAATAGCTCAATTTACCTTATTCATAGTATATCTCCTTTATTGTATAATAATAAGGAAATAAGTCACCCTGACTTTTTTGGGGTTATCTTAGGTTCTGTACACATATGTTGCTATGTATGATAATCTATGTAACTCTATTGTGTATACCTGAATAAACTTACTTAAACATTCCAATAAATAAATACACATTTTTTGACGAATTTATTTTTTTTATCAAATTATGACTCTTACTGGTAAAGTTTTTTTTTATTATTAAAATATTAACAACAATACAACCATGGTTTTGTGATTTATATTCCGTAGGATAATTTTTTTAGTGTAAATCAGGAGGTGGTCGTGGTCTGTATATTTTTTTAAACTGAAATGTGTATTATTTTAGAGTCAAAATATCTAATATCTTAGATTTTATTATACTTTTCATATGATTTTTTTTAAATACGTGAAATATTAAAGAAAATATATAGAAATATGTGATAAAACGTTATTTTATTGCATATTTCGACGATTTTTCTACCGCGGCCTCGTTCTTAATGCTTCTGACCTCGTAAATTGTGCGTGAAGCCGAACCTCGTTTCTCCCTTCTGGCACTGCGACCAAAATTTATCTTTCATTCTGGTAATTTTTAAACGAAGACTCTGCAATATCTTCTCGCTCTGAATGATGCACTTACTAGAAGCTTTCTGCTTCCGCAAGTTGTAAATGGATGTGCACGAGGACAAGTGAGCTGCAGTCTGGTCCTTTGTTGCTCTCTGTCAGGCTGGCAGATGGTGAGGGATTTTTTTGAAGATTTAGGAAATAGTTAATCATTTTTTGTAGGGGAATGAGGGCGCTAATATTCGCTGATGTTAATTACCTGATAAAGGTCCATGACTGATCGAAAATCGTGTAAAGCTGTCTCTGTAAATTGTAGTTGTGAATTGTTCCAGCCACGGTATTGTTCCAGCCACGGTATTTTTCCAGGCACGGTATTGTTCCAGGCACGGTATTGTTACTTTTACTGTTCATATCAGGGTACGTTCTCTTCAGATTGTATTTAATGTAATAAACTTAATTTCTATGGAGCATTGGTGTGTGTGTGTGTGTCTGAGAGAGAGGGTATATGGAGGGTATGTGTGTGTGTGTGTGTGACGTGGTTTTTATCCTTTAGCTCTCTGGTGGTGAAGTCACACGAGAACAACGTTTCGCCCTGTATATAGACCTGTACCAAACTCCATTGAATTCCCTCGCAGTCTTCATATACCAGGATACACAAGAGACTTGGCAGAAGTTACTGAGAATCTTGGTGACGAAGTTATGTTAGGTGAAGGGAAGTGTGTGTTGGTGGTGTGAAGTCTCCAGTTTTCATCAATATTTATATATTCATGGGTATTCTTGGGAGAGGCTGGTAAGGAGCCACACCATCTCCTGAGGGAACCCGGAGGTAATCACATCTGATGTGTCAGGTAGGGAAAGGGCACCAACAATTCCTTAGATCAAGAATACTTTAACATTATCAAGGCATCACTTCCCTGATCTTTATCAAGTTTTCAGTGTTTAGCTGTGTTGGTTGTAGTGTTTATTGCTTCTTGGAACCCACTCCAGTAGCCTGCTACTCCAGTAGCCTGCTACTCCAGTAGCCTGCCACTCCAGTAGCCTGCTACTCCAGTAGCCTGCTACTCCAGTAGCCTGCCACTCCAGTAGCCTGCTACTCCAGTAGCCTGCCACTCCAGTAGCCTGCTACTCCAGTAGCCTGCTACTCCAGTAGCCTGCTACTCCAGTAGCCTGCCACTCCAGTAAACTGCTACTCCAGTAGCCTGCTACTCCAGTAGCCTGCTACTCCAGTAGCCTGCTACTCCAGTAGCCTGCTACTCCAGTAGCCTGCTACTCCAGTAGCCTGCTACTCCAGTAGCCTGCTACTCCAGTAGCCTGCTACTCCAGTAGCCTGCTACTCCAGTAGCCTGCTACTCCAGTAGCCTGCTACTCCAGTAGCCTGCTACTCCAGTAGCCTGCTACTCCAGTAGCCTGCCACTCCAGTAGCCTGCTACTCCAGTAGCCTGCTACTCCAGTAGCCTGCTACTCCAGTAGCCTGCTACTCCAGTAGCCTGCTACTCCAGTAGCCTGCTACTCCAGTAGCCTGCTACTCCAGTAGTATGCTACTCCAGTAGCCTGCTACTCCAGTAGTATGCTACTCCAGTAGCCTGCTACTCCAGTAGCCTGCTACTCCAGTAGCCTGCTACTCCAGTAGCCTGCTACTCCAGTAGCCTGCTACTCCAGTAGCCTGCTACTCCAGTAGCCTGCTACTCCAGTAGCCTGCTACTCCAGTAGTATGCTACTCCAGTAGCCTGCTACTCCAGTAGCCTGCTACTCCAGTAGCCTGCTACTCCAGTAGCCTGCTACTCCAGTAGCCTGCTACTCCAGTAGCCTGCTACTCCAGTAGCCTGCTACTCCAGTAGCCTGCTACTCCAGTAGTATGCTACTCCAGCCACCCTTTTGGTCAAGCCTTGACTTCCCAGTGTTCCCTGCTACTCAGCAGCCTGCTTACTCCAGCAGCATGCTACCATCCCATTTCCTGCTACCTCCAAGTAGATGCCTACTCCAGCCTGCTTACCCAAAGTATGGTTATTGCCTACAAGCAGCTTAATCCAATGAAACTGTAGCCTTTGTAGAAGTAGCCTCAATATTCGTTAGCCTGCTACTCCAGTTATTTGCTATTTTATTCATTAGTTTTATTTGCATAGTAGTGCACCCAGTAGTTCCAATTCCCAGTATGTTACCCAGCATGGTGGGTACCCAGAGCCTGCCACAGAGGCCTGCTAAGTTCCAGTAGCCTGCACTCAGTGACAGTAGCCCGCCGGCTCCATTCCAGCCGTACCTCCAGCACATGCCTACCCATCTGCCTGCCACTCCAGCTGCCTCGGCCACTCCAGTCCTGGCACCTCCAGCAGGCCTACTCCCCAGCACTCCCCACTCCAGCAGCCTTGGCCCTAACTCCAGTAGCTCACATGAGCAGCCTGCAGTAGCTCAGTCTGAGCCTGCTACTCCAGTAGCCTGCTACTCCAGTATACTGCAGTAGCCTCAATCCTAGGCCTGCCTACTCCAGCAGTATGCCACTCCAGTGTTACTCCCAGTAGGCCTGCCTACTCCAGTAGGCTGCTACTCCAGGAACCTGCCCCAGTAGCCTGCTACTCCAGTAGCCTGCTACTCCAGTAGCCTGCTACCCAGTTGCTCACTCCAGTAGCCTGCTACTCCAGTAGCCTGCTACCCAGTAGTATGACTGCCAGTAGCAGCTACCCAGTAGCCTGCTACTCCAGTAGTTGTGCTTACTCCAGTAGCCTGCCACCTGTGCTAGCCTGCCACCCAGTAGCCTGCTACTCCAGTTGGCTGCTACTCCAGTAGCCTGCCTACTCCAGCAGCCTGCTTACCCAGTAGTATGCTACTCCAGCAGCCTGACACTCCAGCCCAGTATAGCAGTATACCCCCAGCAGCCTGCACTACCAGTACCCCCAGTAGCCTGCTACTCCAGTAGCCTGCTACCCAGTAGCCCGCTACCCAGTAGCATGTTACGGCCTGCCTGACCCAGTAGCCTGCCTACTCCAGTAGTATGCCTACCCTCCAGTAGCCTGCTACTCCAGTAGTATGCCTTACCCAGTAGCCTGCTACCCAGTAGCCTGCTACCCAGTAGTATGCCACCCCAGTAGCCAATGCTACTCCAGGAGCATGCTACTCCAGTAGCCCTACTCCAGGCAGCCTGGCCACTCCAGCAGCCATGCTACTCCAGCAGCCTGCTACTCCAGTAGCCTGCCTACTGTGCAGCCTGCCTACCCAGCAGCCTGGCCATTCCAGCAGCCTGCCACTCCAGCAGTATACCCCAGCAGGCCTGGCACCCTCCAGCTCCGCCACCCAGTAGCCTGCCACCCAGTAGCCTGCTACTCCAGTAGGCCTGCCTCCCAGCAGTCCTGCCTACCCAGTAGCCTGCTACCCAGCAGTATGTTGCACCCTGGCTAGTAGTAGCCTGCTACTCCAGCATCCTGCTGCTCCAGTATCTGTTGACCCTCCAGCGCCTACCCAGTAGCCTGCCACTCCAGTAGTATGCTACTCCAGCTAGGCTGACCCAGCAGTCGCTCCAGCAGCCTGCCACCCAGCCAGCTGGCCACCCGCAGTATGCCTACTGCCTGCCAGTCCCAGTAGCCTGCCACCCAGTATGCCACTCCAGTAGGCATGCCCTGCTCCCAGTAGCCTGCTACTCCAGCAGCCTGTTACCCTAGTAGGCTGCTACCCTCCAGTAGCCTGCTACTCCAGTAGCATGCCACCCAGCACCTCCACCCAGCAGCCTGCCTTACTCCAGCAGCTATAGCAGCCTGCTACCCAGTAGCCTGCTACTCCAGTAGTATGCTACCCTCCAGTAGCCTGCACCCAGTAGCTCCAGTCCAGTATGCCTACTCCAGCAGCCATGCTACTCCAGTAGCCATGCACTCCCAGCCCAGCCTGCCACCCAGCCATCCTGCTACTCCAGAGTACACCCAGCCAGTCAGCTTACCCAGTAGCCTGCTACTCCAGTAGCCTGCTACCCAGTAGCCTGTTACTCCAGCATGCCTGGGCACTCCAGCAGCCTGCTTACTCCAGTAGCCATGCTACCCCTCCAGCAGCCTGCTACTTCCAGTAGCCTGCCACTCCAGCAGTATGCTACTCCAGTAGGCTGCATGCCAGTAGTATGCTACTCCAGTGCATGGCTACTCCAGCTGGCTGCCATTCCAGTAGTATGCTATTCCCAGCAGTATGCTACTCCAGCATTGGCTGCTACTCCAGCAGGCTGCCATCCTGCTGGCCAGGTCTGAGCATGCATCCTGTGCAGCATGCTCCAGCAGTATGCCACCCAGCAGGCTGCTTCCGTCAGTGGCCACCCAGTAGGCTGCCTACTCCAGCATGCCACCCTGGGCTACTCCAGCAGTATGCCTACCCAGCAGTATGCCATCCACAGTACACCACCCTGTAGGCTGCTGCTCCAGCAGTATGCCTACCCTGCAGTATGCTACTCCAGTAGCATGCCTACCCCTCCAGTAGGCTGCTACCCTCCAGTAGGCCTGCTACTCCAGTAGCCTGCTTACCCAGCAGCATGCTACCTGCTGCATAACAAGTAGGCTGGGCTTACCCAGCAGGCCTGCTACCCAGTGGCCATGCCTACTCCAGTAGGCTGCTACTCCAGCAGCATCCAGCTTGGCCACTCCAGCAGCATGCTACTCCAGCAGCCTGCCTTACTCCAGCAGTATGCTACTCCAGCAGGCCTGCTACTCCAGTAGCATGCTACCCTGTAGCCTGCCACTCCAGTAGTATGCTACCCAGTAGCTGCTACTCCAGTAGTATGCTACTCCAGCAGGCGTGCTCCAGTAGTATGCCACTCCAGCAGGATGCCACTCCAGCAGTATGCCACCCTCCAGCAGGCCTGCCTACCCTCCAGTATGCTACCTGATAGGCTCCAGCAGGCTGCCACTCCAGCAGTATGCTACTCCAGTAGTATGCTACTCCCAGTAGGCTGCCTACCCAGCAGTATGCTACTCCAGCTAGCTGCTATTCCAGTAGCATGCCACCTGCAGCATGGCTGCCAGTAGTATGCCTACTCCAGGCTGCTACCCAGCAGTACCTCCCAGTATACTGCTACTCCAGTAGGCATGCTACCTGCCAGTATGCCATCCAGTGCTACTCCAGTAGTATGCTACTCCAGTAGCATACCCTGCAGCATGCTACTCCAGTATGCCACCCTAGCAGGCCTGCTACCCTCCAGTAGGCTGCTACTCCAGTAGGCTGCTCCAGCAGTACACCGTAGTATGCTACTCCAGCTGCCACCCAGTATGCTACCCAGTCCAGTATGCCTACTCCAGTAGTATGCCACCCAGTAGCATGCCTGTTAGGCTGCTCCCAGCAGTATGCCACCCAGTAGGCATGCTACTCCAGCAGTATGCCACTCCAGCAGTTACAGTCCAGTAGGGCTGCTACCCTCCGTAGGCTGCTACTCCAGTATGGCTGCAGTACTACCAGCAGTAGGCTGCCACTCCAGTAGTATGCCATTCTCCTAGTATGCATGCTACCCAGCAGTATGCTACCCTCCAGTAGCTACTCCAGCCTGCCCAGCAGGCCTACTCCAGCAGGCATGCCTACTCCAGCAGTATGCCTACTCCAGCAGGCTGCCATCCAGTAGCATGCCTACTCCAGCAGTATACCCTGCAGGCATGCCTACTGCCAGCAGGCTCCAGCAATCCAGCAGTATGCTACTCCAGCAGCATGCCACCCAGTGGCAGTACCCAGCCAGGCTCCACCCAGCAGTATGCCTTATCTGCCAGGCATGCTACTCCAGTAGTATGCCTACTCAAGTAGTGCATGTTCCAGTAGTATGCATCCCAGCAGTATGCTACTCCTGCAGGCTGCTACCCTCCAGTAGGCCTGCTTACCCTCCAGTAGGTATGCTTACTCCAGTAGGCATGCTACCCTCCAGTAGTATGCTACTCCAGTAGTACCACCCGCAGGCTGCTACTCCAGTAGTATGCTACCCTGCAGGCTGCTACTCCAGCAGGCATGCCTACCCTCCAGTATACAGGCTGCCACCCAGTAGTATGCCACTCCAGAGCACACTCCAGTAGTACGCCTACTCCAGCAGTATGCCACCCAGGCTCACCCAGCAGGCTGCCTACCCAGTCAGTATGCCACTACCAGCATGTATGCCACCCTCCAGCAGTATGCCACTCCACAGGCCGCTACTCCAGTAGGCATGCTACTCCAGCAGTATGCCTACCCAGCAGGCTGCCACTCCAGCAGTATGCCACCCAGGTACCCAGCAGCTGCCACCCAGTCAGGCATGCCACCCTGTAGGCATGCTACTCCAGCAGGCTGCCACTCCAGTGGCTACCCAGTAGGTGCCACTCCAGCAGGCCTACTCCAGCAGTATGCTACCCAGCAGGCATGCCACTCCAGTAGCTGCCTTACTTCCAGCAGTATGCTACTGCCAGTAGTGCCACCCTAGCAGTATACCCTCCAGTAGGCTGCTACCCTCCAGTAGGCTGCCTACTCCAGTAGTATGCTACCCTGCCAGTATGCTACTACCCAGTAGGCATGCTACTGCCATGCTAGTCCAGAGGTGCCACCCAGTAGTATGCCACCCAGCAGGCTGCCACCCAGTAGGCATGCCACTCCAGTAGTATGCCAGTCAGCAGGCCTGCTACTCCAGTAGTATGCCACTCCAGCAGGCTGCCATCCCGCTAGTCTCCCAGCAGGCTGCCATCCCAGCTATCTACAGCAGGCATGCCACTCCAGAGCACTCCAGCTGGCAGCATCCAGCAGTATGCCATCCAGCAGGCTGCCAGTCCAGTATGCTACTTCCAGAGGCCACCCAGTAGATGCTATGCCTCCCAGCAGCTGCCACCCTGCAGCATACCCAGCAGGCTGCTACCCAGTAGGCTGCAATCCAGCCCAGTACCCAGCATGCTACTCCAGTAGGCATGCCTACTGCAGCAGGTATGCCACTCCAGTAGGCATGCCTACTCCAGTAGGCATGCCACCTGGCCAGTACTACCAGTAGTGCTACCCTGCCAGGCTGCTACCCAGTAGTATGCCTACTCCAGTAGTATGCCAGCAGTATGCTACCCAGTAGCATGCTACCCTCCAGTAGGGCTGCTACCCTCCAGTAGTATGCCACCCTCCAGCAGGCCTACGTACCCAGTAGCATGCCTTCTCCAGTAGGCTGCTACTCCAGCAGTATGCCTACTCCAGCAGGCTGCTACCCTCCAGCAGTATGCCACCCCAGGCTGCCACTCCAGCCGCTACCCAGCAGTATGCTACTCCAGCAGGCTGCCACTCCAGCAGTGGTGCCACCCAGCAGGCTGCACCCAGCAGCATGCCACTCCAGCAGGCTGCCTACCCAGCAGCATGCATAGCAGGCGCCTCCAGCAGGCTGCCTACTCCAGCAGTATGCCTACCCAGCAGGCTGCCACCCCGCTACTCCAGTAGTATGCTACTCCAGTAGGCTGCTACTCCAGTAGTATGCTACTCCAGTAGTATGCTACTCCAGTAGTATGCTACTCCAGTAGTATGCTACTCCTGTAGGCTGCTACTCCAGTAGGCTGCTACTCCAGTAGTATGCTACTCCAGTAGTATGCTACTCCAGTAGTATGCTACTCCAGTAGTATGCTACTCCAGTAGGCTGCTACTCCAGTAGTATGCTACTCCAGTAGGCTGCTACTCCAGTAGTATGCTACTCCAGTAGGCTGCTACTCCAGTAGTATGCTACTCCAGTAGTATGCTACTCCAGTAGTATGCTACTCCAGTAGGCTGCTACTCCAGTAGTATGCTACTCCAGTAGTATGCTACTCCAGTAGTATGCTACTCCAGTAGGCTGCTACTCCAGTAGTATGCTACTCCAGTAGGCTGCTACTCCAGTAGTATGCTACTCCAGTAGGCTGCTACTCCAGTAGTATGCTACTCCAGTAGTATGCTACTCCAGTAGTATGCTACTCCAGTAGTATGCTACTCCAGTAGTATGCTACTCCAGTAGGCTGCTACTCCAGTAGTATGCTACTCCAGTAGGCTGCTACTCCAGTAGTATGCTACTCCAGTAGGCTGCTACTCCAGTAGTATGCTACTCCAGTAGTATGCTACTCCAGTAGTATGCTACTCCAGTAGTATGCTACTCCAGTAGGCTGCTACTCCAGTAGTATGCTACTCCAGTAGTATGCTACTCCAGTAGTATGCTACTCCAGTAGTATGCTACTCCAGTAGTATGCTACTCCAGTAGTATGCTACTCCAGTAGTATGCTACTCCAGTAGGCTGCTACTCCAGTAGTATGCTACTCCAGTAGGCTGCTACTCCAGTAGTATGCTACTCCAGTAGTATGCTACTCCAGTAGGCTGCTACTCCAGTAGTATGCTACTCCAGTAGTATGCTACTCCAGTAGGCTGCTACTCCAGTAGTATGCTACTCCAGTAGTATGCTACTCCAGTAGTATGCTACTCCAGTAGGCTGCTACTCCAGTAGTATGCTACTCCAGTAGTATGCTACTCCAGTAGGCTGCTACTCCAGTGGTATGCTACTCCAGTAGGCTGCTACTCCAATAGTATGCTACTCCAGTAGTATGCTACTCCAGTAGTATGCTACTCCAGTAGTATGCTACTCCAGTAGCATGCTACTCCAGTAGTATGCTACTCCAGTAGGCTGCTACTCCAGTAGTATGCTACTCCAGTAGGCTGCTACTTGTTATCTCTCTTGGAAGTGTTTGATAATCCTGACCTGTTGTTATTTCTGTTGGAAGTGTTAAGAAATCTTCCTTGTATGTTTTATTGTTTATTTTTTTTTAGAGTCTAGGAGAGGCTGTCATCACTCTTCCTCAACACACTTGGAGCATTCTGAGTGCTTTCACTCTGTCTTCTTGATGTAACAAGGTGTTGTTGTTGTTTTTTACCGTTTTGTGTGTATGTGTGTGTGTGTGTGTGTGTGTGTGTGTGTGTGTGTGTGTACTGAACTATTTGTGGTTGCTGGGGTCGATTCGAAGCACCTGACTCCGTCTGTTCGCTGGTCGTTACTAGGTCCACTCTCTGCCTTCCCAGGAGCTTTGTGTTTTTGTGTGTGAATTACGTACTCACCTTGTTGAGGTTGCGTGGGTCGAGTCCGAGCTCCTGGCCCCGCCTCTTCACTGATCGCTATGTGTGTGTGTGTATGTGCCTGTGTGTTTGTGTGCGTGTCTGTCATTCTGTGTCTATGTGTCTATATCTGTGTGTGTGTAATTATCTGTTCTAGTTTACTAGCATCGACCTCCAGCTCTTGACCCCTGCCTCGCCTGGTAGTATTTGACTAATGATGAGGAATGACTTGACTGGAGAAGTCACTTGGACCAAGGTCACAGTGCGCTGCGTTCTGCCTAACTTTTTTTTCTTCTCTGATATATGCTAGGTCATGGGGAGGAGAGAGGGGGCAAAGGGGGAGGGGAAGGGGGAAGGTCATAGTTGAAGGTGACGGAGAGTCCATTCATCAACTTCCCCCTCCAATCCCCCTCCCCCCCTGGCAGCTTGGAATCTGAATATCGGTGTTTGGTGTTTCAATTTCAATCACTGCGATGTCGATTGCTTCTCCCTGAATGACATGCCAGATATTTTTGTTGCTTGATTAAGCTTTAATAGAGTGATGTTAATAAACGGAGGATTGGTTTATCTGAGGGAGGGAGAGGTTTATCTGAGGGGGAGAGGTTTATCTGAGGGAGCGGAGAGGTTTATCTGAGGGGGAGAGGTTTATCTGGGGGAGAGGTTTATCTAAGGGAGGGAGAGGTTTATCTGAGGGGGAGAGGTTTATCTGAGGGAGGGAGAGGTTTATCTGAGGGGGCGGAGAGGTTTATCTGAGGGGGAGAGGTTTATCTGAGGGAGGGAGAGGTTTATCTGAGGGGGCGGAGAGGTTTATCTGAGGGGGAGAGGTTTATCTGAGGGGGAGAGGTTTATCTGAGGGAGCGGAGAGGTTTATCTGAGGGAGGGAGAGGTTTATCTGAGGGGGCGGAGAGGTTTATCTGAGGGGGAGAGGTTTATCTGAGGGGGAGAGGTTTATCTGAGGGAGCGGAGAGGTTTATCTGAGGGAGGGAGAGGTTTATCTGAGGGGGCGGAGAGGTTTATCTGAGGGGGAGAGGTTTATCTGAGGGAGGGAGAGGTTTATCTGAGGGGGCGGAGAGGTTTATCTGAGGGGGAGAGGTTTATCTGAGGGGGCGGAGAGGTTTATCTGAGGGGGCGGAGAGGTTTATCTGAGGGGGAGAGGTTTATTTGAGGTGGATGAAAGAGATGAATGAAGATGACAATAGAAAATTGTAAAACAAGAGTTTAAATCACTGTAAAAAAAAAAACTAACGAAATTATCCCGGAAAACTTTAGATTTAGATAAATATTCGTTGGTTGTATCGCTTGTGCAACTAATTAATGTTGGTTATAGAGGTGTGGAGTTTGTTTTTAGGCAGGATTGTTAGTTGAAATGTTCTGCTAATTTTCAGCTGCTGGCTATAAATATACACGAATAATAATTATTTACCATAAATAAAGCTTATTGTAACTGAAAATATTCCTGGTTCAAAATAATTACTCCAAACATTTTTTTTCCTCGTACCGTAATAGCGCACCGTGAGAAAAATAAATTAGTGTACTCTTCCTTGGTATATTTCTTTCCATTTTTGCATATATCCAATGGACTCCGAGGCGTCTCAGGTCATCTTTAAGAGAACTCCAGTCTGGGTGGAGAGACATGCAGTGAGGGACCAACAGAGATCTCCAGTCTGGGTGGAGAGACATGCAGTGAGGGACCCACAGAGATCTCCAGTCTGGGTGGAGAGACATGCAGTGAGGGACACACAGAGATCTCCAGTCTGGGTGGAGAGACATGCAGTGAGGGACCCACAGAGATCTCCAGTCTGGGTGGAGAGACATGCAGTGAGGGACACACAGAGATCTCCAGTCTGGGTGGAGAGACATGCAGCGAGGGACCCACAGAGAACTCCAGTCTGGGTAGAGAGACATGCAGCGAGGGACCCACAGAGAACTCCAGTCTGGGTGGAGAGACATGCAGCGAGGGACACACAGAGATCTCCAGTCTGGGTGGAGAGACATGCAGTGAGGGACCCACAGAGAACTCCAGTCTGGGTGGAGAGACATGCAGTGAGGGACCCACAGAGAACTCCAGTCTGGGTGGAGAGACATGCAGTGAGGGACCCACAGAGAACTCCAGTCTGGGTGGAGAGACATGCAGTGAGGGACCCACAGAGAACTCCAGTCTGGGTGGAGAGACATGCAGTGAGGGACCCACAGAGAACTCCAGTCTGGGTGGAGAGACATGCAGTGAGGGACCCACAGAGAACTCCAGTCTGGGTGGAGAGACATGCAGCGAGGGACCCACAGAGATCTTCAGTCTGGGTGGAGAGACATGCAGTGAGGGACCCACAGAGAACTCCAGTCTGGGTGGAGAGACATGCAGTGAGGGACCCACAGAGAACTCCAGTCTGGGTGGAGAGACATGCAGCGAGGGACCCACAGAGATCTTCAGTCTGGGTGGAGAGACATGCAGCGAGGGACCCACAGAGATCTTCAGTCTGGGTGGAGAGACATGCAGCGAGGGACCCACAGAGATCTTCAGTCTGGGTGGAGAGACATGCAGTGAGGGACCCACAGAGAACTCCAGTCTGGGTGGAGAGACATGCAGTGAGGGACCCACAGAGAACTCCAGTCTGGGTGGAGAGACATGCAGTGAGGGACCCACAGAGAACTCCAGTCTGGGTGGAGAGACATGCAGCGAGGGACCCACAGAGATCTTCAGTCTGGGTGGAGAGACATGCAGCGAGGGACCCACAGAGATCTTCAGCCTGGGTGGAGAGACATGCAGTGAGGGACCCACAGAGAACTCCAGTCTGGGTGGAGAGACATGCAGCGAGGGACCCACAGAGATCTTCAGTCTGGGTGGAGAGACATGCAGCGAGGGACCCACAGAGATCTTCAGTCTGGGTGGAGAGACATGCAGCGAGGGACCCACAGAGATCTTCAGCCTGGGTGGAGAGACATGCAGTGAGGGACCCACAGAGAACTCCAGTCTGGGTGGAGAGACATGCAGCGAGGGACCCACAGAGATCTTCAGTCTGGGTGGAGAGACATGCAGCGAGGGACCCACAGAGAACTCCAGTCTCGGTAGAGAGACATGCAGCGAGGGACCCACAGAGAACTCCAGTCTGGGTGGAGAGACATGCAGCGAGGGACCCACAGAGATCTTCAGTCTGGGTGGAGAGACATGCAGCGAGGGACCCACAGAGATCTTCAGTCTGGGTGGAGAGACATGCAGCGAGGGACCCACAGAGATCTTCAGTCTGGGTGGAGAGACATGCAGCGAGGGACCCACAGAGAACTCCAGTCTCGGTAGAGAGACATGCAGCGAGGGACCCACAGAGAACTCCAGTCTGGGTGGAGAGACATGCAGCGAGGGACACACAGAGATCTCCAGTCAGGGTGGAGAGACATGCAGTGAGGGACCCACAGAGAACTCCAGTCTGGGTGGAGAGACATGCAGCGAGGGACACACAGAGATCTCCAGTCAGGGTGGAGAGACATGCAGTGAGGGACCAACAGAGATCTCCAGTCTGGGTGGAGAGACATGCAGTGAGGAACACACAGAGATCTCCAGTCAGGGTGGAGAGACATGCAGTGAGGGACCCACAGAGAACTCCAGTCTGGGTGGAGAGACATGCAGCGAGGGACCCACAGAGAACTCCAGTCTGGGTGGAGAGACATGCAGCGAGGGACCCACAGAGAACTCCAGTCTGGGTAGAGAGACATGCAGCGAGGGACCCACAGAGAACTCCAGTCTGGGTAGAGAGACATGCAGCGAGGGACCCACAGAGATCTCCAGTCTAGGTGGAGAGACATGCAGCGAGGGACCCACAGAGAACTCCAGCCTGGGTGGAGAGACATGCAGCGAGGGACCCACAGAGATCTCCAGTCTGGGTGGAGAGACATGCAGCGAGGGACCCACAGAGATCTCCAGTCTGGATAGAGAGAATATGTAATGAGGGACCCAAGGTTAGGTAAGGTGTGTCAGGAAAGAAGACAAGTGTTTCCTGATGCGGGATTTAAGTCATGTGATGACCCCGCAGCTGGAGCTTTTGGACATCTGACCGAGGCCTTCCGCTGGCCCTCCACCCCTTTAAAAATTATGGTCATATAAGGGCCACGCACAGCGGGTCGTGTATTATTACATATTTTTATGCGGCAGTTTGTTGTTTTGTACCAAAAAAAAACAACTCTGACGTGGGAAAAAGCAGAGAAGTCAGTGTTTTAATAATACTAGCAGGCAACACAGCTGTGACTAAACACACACACGCAACACAGCTGTGACTAAACACACACACGCAACACAGCTGTGACTAAACACACACACGCAACACAGCTGTGACTAAACACGCACATGCAACACAGCTGTGACTAAACACACACACGCAACACAGCTGTGACTAAACACACACACGCAACACAGCTGTGACTAAACACGCACACGCAACACAGCTGTGATTAAACACACACACGCAACACAGCTGTGACTAAACACGCACACGCAACACAGCTGTGACTAAACACACACACGCAACACAGCTGTGACTAAACACACACACGCAACACAGCTGTGACTAAACACACACACGCAACACAGCTGTGACTAAACACACACACGCAACACAGCTGTGACTAAACACACACACGCAACACAGCTGTGACTAAACACGCACACGCAACACAGCTGTGACTAAACACACACACGCAACACAGCTGTGACTAAACACACACACGCAACACAGCTGTGACTAAACACACACGCAACACATCTGTGACTAAACACACACACGCAACACGGCTGTGACTAAACACACACACGCAACACAGCTGTGACTAAACACACACACGCAACACATCTGTGACAACACGCACACGCAACACAGCTGTGACTAAACATACACACGCAACACAGCTGTGACTAAACACACACACGCAACACAACTGTGACTAAACACACACACGCAACACAGCTGTGACTAAACACACACACGCAACACAGCTGTGACTAAACACACACACGCAACACAGCTGTGACTAAACACACACACGCAACACATCTGTGACTAAACACGCACACGCAACACAGCTGTGACTAAACACACACGCAACACAGCTGTGACTAAACACACACGCAACACAGCTGTGACTAAACACACACACGCAACACAGCTGTGACTAAACACACACACGCAACACAGCTGTGACTAAACGCACACACGCAACACAGCTGTGACTAAACACACACACGCAACACAGCTGTGACTAAACACACACACGCAACACAGCTGTGACTAAACACACACACGCAACACAGCTGTGACTAAACACACACACGCAACACAGCTGTGACTAAACACACACACACAACACAGCTGTGACTAAACATACACACGCAACACAGCTGTGACTAAACACACACATGCAACACAGCTGTGACTAAACACACACACGCAACACAGCTGTGACTGAACACACACACGCAACACAGCTGTGACTAAACACACACACGCAACACAGCTGTGACTAAACACACACACGCAACACAGCTGTGACTAAACACACACACGCAACACAGCTGTGACTAAACACACACACGCAACACAGCTGTGACTAAACACACACACGCAACACAGCTGTGACTAAACACACACACGCAACACAGCTGTGACTAAACACACACACGCAACACAGCTGTGACTAAACACACACACGCAACACAGCTGTGACTAAACACACACTCACAACACAGCTGTGACTAAACATACACACGCAACACAGCTGTGACTAAACACACACACGCAACACAGCTGTGACTAAACACACACACGCAACACAGCTGTGACTGAACACACACACGCAACACAGCTGTGACTAAACACACACACGCAACACAGCTGTGACTAAACACACACACGCAACACTGCTGTGACTAAACACACACACGCAACACAGCTGTGACTAAACACACACGCAACACAGCTGTGACTAAACACACACACACAACACAGCTGTGACTAAACATACACACGCAACACAGCTGTGACTAAACACACACACGCAACACAGCTGTGACTAAACACACACACGCAACACAGCTGTGACTGAACACACACGCAACACAGCTGTGACTAAACACACACACGCAACACAGCTGTGACTAAACACACACACGCAACACAGCTGTGACTAAACACACACACGCAACACAGAGCAGCAGTCAGCATTTGCTAAAGAAGCGTAAAGAAGTAATGAACATGCTGAGAACAGCTGACATTTTCAGAGAACAGACTGACAGACACAGCGTGTGTGTGCTCAGCAATAAAACGTAAGTGGTAAAGATATGCTTAGCACAGGCAAACATATGCTTATCATAGACAGACATGCAGACATATGTTTAGCACAGACAGATGACACTTCCTTAGCACAGTCAGTAATTAGTAACACAGACAATCATTAACACGACATAGATAGTCAATCACCATATGGTTAGCACAGACAGACAGGCAACGTATATTTGGCGCAGACAGTAAACAAACAGTACTTACTAAGCGCAGATCACTCTGCATAATCAGGGGCTTTCTATATGGTATGTCATTGATGTCAGCTGTGGTCTGTATAAGTTGTATCATGTACTGGTAAAAATAAAGATTATTATTATTTTATTATTATTATTATTATTATTATTATTATTATTATTATTATTATTGTTATTATTATTATTATTATTCTAAGCACAGTATACGTATACTAAGCACAGACGGACATTAACATGCACAACTTTAACAGTCATGTCAACAGGTTTCATAACTGTATTGAGCCGTGATGGTCAGACAGTTAGGTGGGGAACTGTATATCGGAATATCTGAGTTTAAGGCCAGGTTGCCAGTCACTCCACGCTGTTGCCACTCGACTACGGACGTGAAGACGAAAGATATGCGCGCTGCGACGTCAGCTTTTGTTGGAACAACGTTTCGCTGTGTGTAGTGTGTGGTAAGTTGTTTAGGAAACTGACAGTTTGAAGAATGAGACACTTGAGGGACTGATTACCTCAAACTACTCCCCTTTTTATACGGCTTTTCTTTTATTGGACTGACGGAGCCACTGTTTGGCTAAATGTTTCCTCAGTGAAGATTCCCACATGTTGCACAAGTGTCTCATTCTGCAAAAGTTTGAATAAATGGTTTATCAAGATGGACTGAAGATATCGACTCCAGACTGAGTGACTGATTACCGCAGTCTCTCCCTCATCTTCCAGTGGCTTCCACTAATGAAGTCACTGGCTGGCGAAACATTTCCAGAATAAAGATACCCAAGTGTTAAACGTTTGTCTCACAGAGTGAAACGTTGTCACAGTACAAGTTTATCAAGCAACACCCTCTTTCTTTTTGTCTTCATCAACTGATTATATTCTGAATAATGTGTTGTTTTGGACGACCTGCGGATGTTGACGATGTTACCCCGAGGCGGCATCATCGGGGTAATATTACCCCGAGGCGGCATCATCGGGGTAATATCGAGCAGCAAGCATTAATACGTACATTTACAGACATGTACGGTGAGGCGGCCACTTCGTTTTCGTTCATAACTTGAGAGTGCCTCAGCTGATCGATTAGAGATTTTCACCGCTGGTGTTCTGTAGATAGGGGCAGGGTTCGTGCTGCTGTTGGCGTGTGCAGGTGCCCTGTGGTGGTCACTTTTATACATAGATTGGGCCAGGACTTGGTTTATACGTGATAACTCGAGTTCGAGAAAGACTCTACACATCATAATCAAACATTTGTCTTAAGATGCTTGCCACGGAGTTTCATATTACCGCTTCGTGTAATTGTGTTGTTTTGCACTTCAGCGAGAGAGAGAGAGAGAGAGAGAGAGAGAGAGAGAGAGAGAGAGAGAGAGAGAGAGAATTTATGTAGGTAACTCAGCTTGTAAATAAAGTTAAAAATCCCTAAACCTAACCTTGTAAAACCTTGTGAAAGAGAGAGACAGTGACAGAAGAGAAGACAGCAAGGGCAGAAAGAAGAGAGAAAACCAGTAAACATTGTTGCAAGCACTAAGAGAGAGAGATGCCTTAATATTAGGTGAACATAATATGGCTTAAGTGTGTCATAAATACCAAACGTTGGAGATAATATGGCGAGATAGGCTGAGAAACCCACCACCAACCCACCCCCCACAGTGGTGGGCTGGTGGGTGGACGTTGAGTATAACCAGGTTTCCTGAGTATATCGCAGATCAAGCTGGCCAGTATAATAAAAGTATGTTATGCTCTGACTTCTCACAGTTCGACTCCCAAAATAAAATTGGAAACTTGACGCCGTTTTCGGGCCATTACCGAATATTTCGTTGATTTATGATGGTCAAGGGCAGACCGAAACGTTGCCAGAAGTGGTGTTAGAGGTACAGGATGGACTGAAACGTCGCTTGAAGTCGTGTTAAAGATACAGGACTGACCGAAACGTCGTCTAA
>NC_091329.1:7495001-7507501 GCF_038502225.1 Cherax quadricarinatus | reverse complement strand
GGATGGTAGTGGTGGTGAGGGTAGTAGTGGTAGTGGTGAGTGGTGGTGAGGGTGGTAGTGGTGAGTGGTGTGGTGGAGGTGGTGGTAGTGGTGGTGAGGGTGGTGAGTGGTAGTGGTGAGGTGGTGGTGGTGGGTAGTGGTGGAGTGGTGAGTGGTAGTGGAGTGGGTGGTGGTGGTAGTGGTGAGTGGTAGTGATAGTGGTGGTGAGGATGGTAGTGGTGAGTGGTAGTGGTAAGTGGTAGTGGTGAGTGGTGGTGAGGGTGGTAGTGGTGGTGAGGGTGGTAGTGGTAGTGGTGAGTGGTGGTGAGGGTGGTAGTGGTGAGTGGTAGTGGTGAGTGGTGGTGAGGGTGGTAGTGGTGAGTGGTAGTGGTAGTGGTGGTGAGGGTGGTAGTGGTGGTGAGGGTGGTAGTGGTGAGTGGTAGTGATAGTGGTGGTGAGGATGGTAGTGGTGAGTGGTAGTGGTGGTGAGGGTGGTAGTGGTAAGTGGTAGTGGTAGTGGTGGTGAGGATGGTAGTGGTGGTGAGGGTGGTAGTGGTGAGTGGTGGTGAGGGTGGTAGTGGTAGTGGTGAGTGGTGGTGAGGGTGGTAGTGGTGAGTAGGTGGTGAGTGGTGGTGGTAGGGTGGTGAGTGGGTGAGTAGTGATGTGGTGGTGGAGGATGGTAGTGGTGAGTGGTGGTGAGGGTGGTAGTGGTGAGTGGTAGTGGTAGTGGTGGTGAGGATGGTAGTGGTGGTGAGGGTGGTCGTGGTAGTGGTGAGTGGTGGTGAGGGTGGTAGTGGTGGTGAGGGTGGTAGTGGTGGTGAGTGGTGGTGAGGGTGGTAGTGGTGAGTGGTGGTGGTAGTGGTGGTGAGGATGGTAGTGGTGGTGAGGGTAGTAGTGGTAGTGGTGAGTGGTGGTGAGGGTGGTAGTGGTGGTGAGGGTGGTAGTGGTGGTGAGGATGGTAGTGGTGGTGAGGGTGGTAGTGGTGAGTGGTGGTGAGGGTGGTAGTGGTGAGTGGTAGTGGTAGTGGTGGTGAGGATGGTAGTGGTGGTGAGGGTGGTCGTGGTAGTGGTGGAGTGGTGGTGAGGGGTGGTGTGAGTGGTGGTGAGGGTGGTAATGGTGGTGAGGGTGGTAGTGGTGGTGAGGGTGGTAGTGGTGGTGAGGGTGGTAGTGGTGGTGAGGGTGGTAGTGGTGGTGAGGGTGGTAGTGGTGGTGAGGGTGGTAGTGGTGAGAGGTGGTAGTGGTAGTGGTGGGAGGTAGTGTTGACGGTGGTAGTACTGTGTACATGTAAGAGAATACCTGCTATTATATGGTTGTAAAGGTTGAGTTCTAGCTACTGGCTCTGCCTCTTAAATTGGATTTTCTCTCTTCCTACCTTCGTGATACTATTCCTAGGCCTGTGTGTTAAGTCATGCCTCTATCACCTCGTTGTCCAAGTCATTCCACTCCTTAACCATTCTCAGGCTAAATAAATACTTTCTGACAGCCACGTCACTCGTGTGTTCCTCTGAGTATTTTCTACGTTGTGATCATATCTAAACTCTAGCGTCCGTTTTCTAAAGAAATTAGGATTAGTCTTTTAGTCAATCCTCACATCTCATACCACTAACTCTAGGACTAGTCTAGTTGCAAATCACTCCACGTTTTGTATGCAGTCGGACTGTGTGTGTGTAGTGTTAGGGGAGGAAGGTAGGGAGTGGGGTAGGAGGAATAAAGGTAGGTAGGAAGGGAGGGGGGAAGAGCTAGAGAGTGAGAATTAAAAAGTGGAAAAAATTGAGGGGATTACGGAAAATCCTTAAAAAGAGCAACACACCAAACAAACAGAGAGAGAGAGAGGTGTGAGGGCTGGGAAAGGTGGAGAGATTTACGGATTACCTAGACAGGTGAGAGGGAGAGGGGGAAAGGGCAAGGAGAAAGGGCAAAGAGAGAGAGAAGAGTGGGATAGAGGGAAAGGGAGAAAGATGTGGATAAAGAGGGAGAAAGAGATAGTTGGTCTCTTGAGTCATGGAAGGGGGAGACGAGGGAAGCGAAAGACAGAGGAGAGGGAGAAGAAAAGACTGGGAGACCAAAAGAGAATTATTATAGCTACGACAAAGTGAAGGATGATTGAAGGAAGAGAACACGAAAGAAGAAATTAAATGAGTAGCGAAGAAGTGTAGTGAGGGAGTCTTCAGGATTCATGATAGTATAATTGTGACACACACACACACACACACACACACACACACACACACACACACACACACACACACACACACACACACACACACACACACACACGTTGCAAGCACCAGAAATCTTTCAGTTGGTGTACCTTGGTGGTTGGAGAGTGAGGTTGTAGAGACAGGTAAAGGTTGGTCACACCATGTAGCAACACCTGTGTCTCCTCTAAGCTCCTCTGGGGTCTTGAGACCAGGGTGCTATCAGCTGACGCAGAATCCACTGACAGGGAGAAAGATCTTGGAGTAGAACGGGATATGCTCTCTTTATATATATATATATATATATATATATATATATATATATATATATATATATATATATATATATATATATATATATATATATATAACAATTTATTTACAAACTAAAGGCCATTTATTTGTATACAAACCTTCGGAGATAATATGTGTATTGTATTTAGTATGAAATAACCCTCAGATAGAAGACAGAGCAGTGGTTTAGGGTTCTCTGATGACTGTGTCATGGTATCTTATTTGTGACAATAATATATCTAGAATCGTAAATTATCTTGTAATAGATCAAATATAAATTGTAACTGTGTACCTCATCATGTCCTACTAACAGTTTTAGGGCCTAGTTCTAGGCCTTCTGTGGATCGATAGGCTTTTGCGTTCCTGTCTACAGGATGGATATGGGGCGCACGGTAAACTATAGCAAATTATGAGACAGAAACTAAAAATCAATGTTTTACGATCGTTGATCGCTGGTGGGATGATGTCCTTCGGAAGGCTCCGTACAGAGTGAGATTAATAATGATTGCCAGTCTGGTGGTATAAAAGCTGTCTTCTGGTCTCCCTAGAATGGCTATCCACGAAGCTAGGTCAAGTGGTGAACCTTGAGTAGCGTGGTCTTGTCCATAACGGTAAGGTCAATGAACTGAACACATTGACTCCAGACTGAGGGACTGATTACCACAGTCTCTTACTCATCTTTCACCGTTCTTCTCCGTATTGGACTGAAGAAGCCACTGGCTGGCGACACGTTTTCTCAATAAAGATTCCCTAATGTTGCACAAGTGTCTCAGTCTTCCACTTGTCGGTTTTTCTAAATCATTTATATAACATACTAATAAGGATTTGAAGTTTTTGTAAATGGTAAGTCGTATCAGGGCCGGACTGAGGCGAGAGTTCAGTGACTTTACTGAGTCTTCTACCTCGTTCTGTTTCTAGACATGGTAAGGGAGGCCTTTTATTCTATCTTCAAGATAAGAGCGAGTTTATTTCGTGTACAGAGATTTTAGCTTGTGTGTTGTGTAGAGCTTTGCAGCGTCTGTTGTTCAGCGTGTTTGAAACAAGCTTAAATGTTGTGTGTGTCGGCTGCTGTGTTTGCAAGATCTGCCACACGAGTCCTCTTAGCCAGTCAGGTTCCACCTCGAGGTTGTAAGCTATATCCCTGAGTGATCCGTCTCAAAGGATCCTTTCCCGGAGTTAGCGCCATGCTGCCTGGACTATCTTCTGTATTTTCTTAGAAACAGGGGTGGCCTGCCTTCCATTCTCTCTCTCTCTCTCTCTCTCTCTCTCTCTCTCTCTCTCTCTCTCTCTCTCTCTCTCTCTCTCTCTCTTGCTCGTACTTTCTTTAACTTTCTGTCTCTCCCTCTCAATTCTCCTGTCTCTGTCATTCTACACATTCTCACTCTTTTCCTATTCCCTGGCTGTCCTTTCTCCCTCACTGTCAGCTCCTCTCCCCCCCCCTCTGGTTCTTCTTCTCTTCCTGGCTGTCTCTTCCTCTCTCCCTACCTGTGTCTTCCTCTCTCTCCCTACCTATACTTTCCTCTCTCACTGACAGGATTGACTCACTACCCCACGTTTTTCCCGGCTCTTTCTCAAGCTGTCATCTTACAAAGCCTCTTAAGTTAAAATCAACAGCGTCTTATCACTCTATAACTTAACATTCTCTTTTAAGATGCTCACCACATCTTCACTTCCCTCACCGTCTAATTACATTTTTTAGAAAAGGGAATTTTTCTTAAGCAAGTTGGGGTGAAAAGAAACAACAGGAGGAGGAGGAGGAGGAGGAGATGAGGTTGAAAAAAAGGAGGAGGAGGAAGAGCGGGAGTAGAAGCTCGAGGGGAGGAAAAGGAGTCGAGAATGTGAAGAGTGGATAGTGGAGCAAGGCGTTAAAGAAGCGAACAAGACAGATTTAATAATGTAATCAAACACTCTGGCTGTTTGTCTTATCCGTATCTTGCTACATGCTAGGAAGCTCTCCAGCATGCTAGGAAGCTCTCCAGCATGCTAGGAAGCTCTCCAGCATGCTAGGATGCTCTCCAGCATGCTAGGAAGCTCTCAGCGTGTTAGGAAGCTCTCCAGCATGCCAGCAAGCACTCCAGCATGCTAGGAAGCTCTCCGGCGTGCTAGGAAGCTCTGCAGCATGCTAGGAAGCTCTCAATGTGCTAGGAAGCTCTCCAGCCTGCCAGGAAGCTCTCCAGCATGCTAGGAAGCTCTCCAGCATGCTAGGAAGCTCTCAGCGTGCTAGGAAGATCTCCAGCATGCTAGGAAGCTCTCCAGCGTGCTAAGAAGCTCTCCAGCGTTCTAGGAAGCTCTCCAGCGTGCCAGGAAGCTCTCCAGCATGCTAGGAAGTTCTCCAGCATCCTAGGAAGCTCTCCAGCATGCTAGGAAGCTCTCCAGCGTGACAGGAAGCTCCAGCATACTAGGAAGCTCTCCAGCGCGCTAGGAAGCTCTCCAGCGTGCTAGGAACCTCTCCAGCATGCTAGGAAGCTCTCAGCGTGCTAGGAAGCTATCCAGCGTTCTAGGAAGCTCTCCAGCGTGGCAGCAAGCTCTCCATCATGCTAGGAAGCTCTCAGCGTGTTAGGAAGCTCTCCAGCCTTCCAGGAAGCTCTCCAGCATACTAGGAAGCTCTCCAGCGCGCTAGGAAGCTCTCCAGCGTGCTAGGAACCTCTCCAGCATGCTAGGAAGCTCTCAGCGTGCTAGGAAGCTATCCAGCGTTCTAGGAAGCTCTCCAGCGTGGCAGCAAGCTCTCCATCATGCTAGGAAGCTCTCAGCGTGTTAGGAAGCTCTCCAGCCTTCCAGGAAGCTCTCCAGCATGCTAGGAAGCTCTTAGCGTGCTAGGAAGCTCTCCAGCGTGCCAGGAAGTTCTCCACCATGCTAGGAAGCTCTCAGTGTGCTAGGAAGCTCTCCAGCCTGCCAGGAAGCTCTCCAGCATGCTAGGAAGCTCTCCAGCATGCTAGGAAGCTCTCCAGCCTGCCAGGAAACTCTCCAGCCTGCCAGGAAGCTCTCCAGCATGCTAGGAAGCTCTCAGCGTGCTAGGAAGCTCTCAGCGTGCTAGGAAGCTCTCCAGCATGCTAGGAAGCTCTACAGCCTGCCAGGAAGCTCTCCAGCATGCTAAGAAGCTCTCCAGCATGCTAGGAAGCTCTCAGCGTGCTAGGAAACTCTCCAGCATGCTAGGAAGCTCTCCAGCGTGCTAAGAAGCTCTCCAGCGTTCTAGGAAGCTCTCCAGCGTGCTAAGAAGCTCTCCAGCGTGCCAGGAAGCTCTCCAGCGTCATGGGAAGCTCTCCAGCGTGCCAGGAAGCTCTCCAGCATACTGGAAAGCACGTCATCAGGCTAGGAAGTATATTCAGTATGCTAGAAAGTTCTCCAGCATGCCAGGAAGTTTCCTATTGTGCTAGGAGGCATCCTAGAATGCTAGAATACTTCCTAGCATGCTGGGATACTTCCTAGCATGCTAGGAAGTATCCCATCATGCTAGGAAGTATCCCAGCATGCTATGAAGTATCCCAGCATGCTAGGAAGTATCCCAGTGTGCTAGGGAGTATCCCACCATGCTAGGAAATATCCCATCATGCTATGAAGCATCACAGCATGCTAGGAAGTATCCCAGTGTGCTAGAATGTATCCCAGTATGCTAGGACGTATCCCAGCATGCTAGGAAGTATCCCAGCATGCTAGGAAGTATCCCAGCATGCTAGGAAGTATCCCAATATGCTAGGAAGTATCCCAGCATGCTAGAATGTATCCCAGTATGCTAGGAAGTATCCCAGCATGCTATGAAGTATCCCAGCATGCTAGGAAGTATCCCAGTGTGCTAGGGAGTATCCCAGCATGCTAGGAAGTATCCCAGTGTGCTAGGGAGTATCCCAGCATGCTAGGAAGTATCCCAGCATGCTAGGAAGTATCCCATCATGCTATGAAGTATCCCAGCATGCTAGGAAGTATCCCAGTGTGCTAGGGAGTATCCCAACATGCTAGAATGTATCCCAGTATGCTAGGAAGTATCCCAGCATGCTAGAATGTATCCCAGTATGCTAGGACGTATCCCAGCATGCTAGGAAGTATCCCAGCATGCTAGGAAGTATCCCAGCATGCTAGGAAGTATCCCAGCATGCTAGGAAGTATCCCAGCATGCTAGGAAGTATCCCAGCATGCTAGGAAGTATCCCAGCATGCTAGGAAGTATCCCAGCATGCTAGGAAGTATCCCAGCATGCTAGGAAGTATCCCAGCATGCTAGTAAGTATCCCAGCATACTAGGAAGTATCCCAGCATGGTAGGAAGTATCCCAGCATGCTAGGAAGTATCCCAGCATGCTATGAAGTATCCCAGCATGCTAGGAAGTATCCCAGCATGCTAGGAAGTATCCCAGCATGCTAGGAAGTATCCCAGTATGCTAGGAAGTATCCCAGCATGCTAGGAAGTATCCCAGTATGCTAGGAAGTATCCCAGTATGCTAGGAAGTATCCCAGTATGCTAGGAAGTATCCCAGCATGCTAGGAAGTATCCCAGTATTCTAGGAAGTATCCCAGTATGCTAGGAAGTATCCCAGCATGCTAGGAAGTATCCCAGCATGCTAGGAAGTATCCCAGCATGCTAGGAAGTATCCCAGCATGCTAGGAAGTATCCCAGCATGCTAGAAAGTATCCCAGTATGCTAGGAAGTATCCCAGTATGCTAGGAAGTATCCCAGCATGCTAGGAAGTATCCCAGCATGCTAGGAAGTATCCCAGCATGCTAGGAAGTATCCCAGTATGCTATGAAGTATCCTAGTATGCTAGGAAGTATCCCAGCATGCTAGAAAGTATCCAAGCATGCTAGGAAGTATCCCAGCATGCTAGGAAGTATCCCAGCATGCTAGGAAGTATCGCAGTATGCTAGGAAGTATCCCAGTATGCTAGGACGTATCCCAGCATGCTAGAAAGTATCCCAGCATACTAGGAAGTATCCCAGCATGCTAGGAAGTATCCCAGCATGCTAGGAAGCATCCCAGCATGCTAGGAAGTATCCCAGCATGCTAGGAAGTATCCCAGCATGCTAGGAAGTATCCCAGCATGCTAGGAAGTATCCCAGTATGCTAGGAAGTATCCCAGTATGCTAGGAAGTATCCCAGCATGCTAGGAAGTATCCCAGCATGCTAGGAAGTATCCCAGCATGCTAGGAAGTATCCCAGTATGCTAGGAAGTATCCCAGCATGCTAGGAAGTATCCCAGCATGCTAGGAAGTATCCCAGCATGCTAGGAAGTATCCCAGCATGCTAGGAAGTATCCCAGCATGCTAGGAAGCATCCCAACATGCTAGGAAGTATCCCAGCATGCTAGGAAGTATCCCAGCATGCTAGGAAGCATCTGTCTTCCAGATCTTCCATTGTATTACCTTCCAAGTTTTGCCAAGAATACGTAAGAATGTTAATGGTCATTTTGAGTTGCATTTTCTACGGGTTTTCCTTCATCGTTATATTTTTTTTTATCTCTCCCGAATTCGGGGCCCGACTTTATGGTTATTTTTAACGACGTAAGACTTTTTCGGCAGTCGGTTGAGACGTATTCTTGCTACGCCATTTTTTTGCGTTCGGAAAAGTTTTTTTTTTTTCGATTTTTTCTAGTCATTGTGATTTTTGTTTTTGTTTTTAGTGGGTATTGTGTTTGTAAAAATTATTAATATGGATTTTCAGTGTCAAGCCTTTTATGCTGTTTTAAACCTTTCACTGTGAAGCCTTTTTATACTGCCGGAAACCTTCAGTGTCAAGCCTTTTATACTGTCGGAAACCTTCAGTGTCAAGCCTTTTATACTGTCGGAAACCTTCAGTGTCAAGCCTTTTATACTGTCGTAAACCTTCAGTGTCAAGCCTTTTATACTGTCGTAAACCTTCAGTGTCAAGCCTTTTATACTGTCGGAAACCTTCAGTGTCAAGCCTTTTATACTGTCGGAAACCTTCAGTGTCAAGCCTTTTATACTGTCGGAAACCTTCAGTGTCAAGCCTTTTATACTGTCGGAAACCTTCAGTGTCAAGCCTTTTATACTGTCGGAAACCTTCAGTGTCAAGCCTTTTATACTGTCGGAAACCTTCAGTGTCAAGCCTTTTATACTGTCGGAAACCTTCAGTGTCAAGCCTTTTATACTGTCGGAAACCTTCAGTGTCAAGCCTTTTATACTGTCGGAAACCTTCACTGTCAAGCCTTTTATACTGTCGGAAACCTTCAGTGTCAAGCCTTTTATACTGTCGGAAACCTTCAGTGTCAAGCCTTTTATACTGTCGGAAACCTTCACTGTCAAGCCTTTTATACTGTCGGAAACCTTCAGTGTCAAGCCTTTTATACTGTCGGAAACCTTCAGTGTCAAGCCTTTTATACTGTCGGAAACCTTCAGTGTCAAGACGTTGCTTTTCCGAATCTTAACGTCAAACTTTGCATTTCCAGTAAGTCAGTTTTTGCAGTGTTGACAACTGCAGGAGAGACGTTTGTTGCAAAGTCAATAATTCACATCTAACCCACTGTTTTTAGAATAGAATTAGACGACGTTTCGGTCAGTCCCCGACCATTATCAGATTTCGACAGATGTAACAAAATCTCTTAAAGAAAAAAAGTAAGACTGGTGTGGCCACGCTAACTTACTCTTGTAAGACTGGTGTGGCCACGCTAACTTACTCTTGTAAGACTGGTGTGGCCACGCTAACTTACTCTTGTAAGACTGGTGTGGCCACGCTAACTTACTCTTGTAAGACTGGTGTGGCCACGCTAACTTTTGTAAGACTGGTGTGGCCACGCTAACTTACTCTTGTAAGACTGGTGTGGCCACGCTAACTTACTCTTGTAAGACTGGTGTGGCCATGCTAACTTACTCTTGTAAGACTGGTGTGGCCACGCTAACTTTTGTAAGACTGGTGTGGCCACGCTAACTTACTCTTGTAAGATTGGTGTGGCCACGCTAACTTACTCTTGTAAGACTGGTGTGGCCACGCTAACTTACTCTTGTAAGACTGGTGTAGCCACGCTAACTTACTCTTGTAAGACTGGTGTGGCCACGCTAACTTACTCTTGTAAGACTGGTGTGGCCACGCTAACTTACTCTTGTAAGACTGGTGTGGCCACGCTAACTTACTCTTGTAAGACTGGTGTGGCCACGCTAACTTACTCTTGTAAGACTGGTGTGGCCACGCTAACTTACTCTTGTAAGACTGGTGTGGCCACGCTAACTTACTCTTGTAAGACTGGTGTGGCCACGCTAACTTACTCTTGTAAGACTGGTGTGGCCACGCTAACTTATAAATAGGCGGAGAGTGAGGTGATCAAGGTCCCAGGGCCGAAACGTTTTCTAATAAATATGTCCTAGTGTTTGCTTACGTGTCTCTCTAAACTATATATATATATATATATATATATTATATATAATATATATATATATATATATATATATAAATATATATATATATATATACACTCGTATATGGTAGAGTTATTATTGAAAGAATTAAGAGTAAGACGGAGAATAGGATAACAGATGAACAAGGAGGCTTTAGGAAAGGTAGGGGGTGTGTGGACCCTGGTCCACACACAGTGAAACATATAAGTGAACAGTATTTAGATAAGGCTAAAGAGGTCTTTGTGGCATTTATGGATTTGGAAAAGGCGTATGACAGGATGGATAGGGGGGCAATGTGGCAGATGTTGCAGGTGTATGGTGTAGGAGGTAGGTTACTGAAAGCAGTGAAGAGTTTTTACGAGGATAGTGAGGGTCAAGTTAGAGTATGTAGGAAAGAGGGAAATTATTTCCCAGTAAAAGTAGGCCTTAGACAAGGATGTGTGATGTCACCGTGGTTGTTTAATATATTTATAGATGGAGTTGTAAGAGAAGTAAATGCGAGGGTCTTGGCAAGAGGCGTGGAGTTAAAAGATAAAGAATCACACATAAAGTGGGAGTTGTCACAGTTGCTCTTTACTGATGACACTGTGCTCTTGGGAGATTCTGAAGAGAAGTTGCAGAGATTGGTGGATGAATTTGGTAGGGTGTGCAAAAGAAGAAAATTGAAAGTGAATACAGGAAATAGTAAGGTTATGAGGATAACAAAAAGATTAGGTGATGAAAGATTGGATATCAGATTGGAGGGAGAGAGTATGGAGAAGGTGAATGTATTCAGATATTTGGGAGTGGACGTGTCAGCGGATGGGTCTATGAAAGATGAGGTGAATAATAGAATTGATGAGGGGAAAAGGGTGAGTGGTGCACTTAGGAGTCTGTGGAGACAAAGAACTTTGTCCTTGGAGGCAAAGAGGGGAATGTATGAGAGTATAGTTTTACCAACGCTATATGGGTGTGTGAAGCATGGGTGATGAATGTTGCAGCGAGGAGAAGGCTGGAGGCAGTGGAGATGTCATGTCTGAGAGCAATGTGTGGTGTGAATATAATGCAGAGAATTCGTAGTTTTAAGTTAGGAGGAGGTGCGGGATTACCAAAACTGTTGTCCAGAGGGCTGAGGAAGGGTTGGTGAGGTGGTTCGGTCATGTGGAGAGAATGGAGTGAAACAGAATAACTTCTAGAGTGTATCAGTCAGTAGTGGAAGGAAGGCGGGGAGGAGATCGGCCTAGGAAAGGTTGGAGGGGAGGGGGTAAAGGAGGTTTGTGTGAGGGGCTTGGACTTCCAGCAGGCATGCGTGAGCGTGTTTGATAGGAGTGAATGGAGACAAATGGTTTTTAATACTTACGTGCTGTTGGAGTGTGAGCAAAGTAACATTTATGAAGGGGTTCAGGGAAACCGGCAGGCCGGACTTGAGTCCTGGAGATGGGAAGTACAGTGCCTGCACTCTGAAGGAGGGGTGTTAATGTTGCAGTTTAAAAACTGTAGTGTAAAGCACCCGTCTGGCAAGACAGTGATGGAGTGAATGATGGTGAAAGTTTTTCTTTTTCGGGCCACCCTGCCTTGGTGGGAATCGGCCAGTGTGATAATAAATAAAAAAAATATATATATACATATATACACTCGTATAATATTCTTGGTAATATATAACATTATGTATGAGGTTTCTAACATGTTACCTTTATCGTGTCTGAAAATGAGAGAGAGAGAGAGAGAGAGAGAGAGAGAGAGAGAGGACTTACCATTCATGAATAAGACATGTAAGAAATGCTTCATCTCAAAAGAGTGTTTACTTCTTGAAGTATAAACCCTCTAGAGTGGCATGTCAAGACATGTCACTCTCCCTTGACATGAGCTTTTCTAAGCGTCACGTCATATCTTGACTCTTTGTCTGAGCTGTTTGTGTATGTGTGTGTGTGTGTGTGTGTGTGTGTGTGTGTGTGTGTGTGTTTGTATGTATGTATGTATGTCTGTCTGTCTGTCTGTGTCTGTACATAGAATAATAACTGACACGAGTCTTCAAAGTTCAGCACAAAATCGGAATGGAAGGGAGCAGCTCCACTTCATTGGATCAAGAACCCTTCAATAAGATTCGTTATTCTTACAATTAAATTTCGAAAAAAAAAAATCCGGTATTTATTCCGCATTTAACAAAAAATAAATATATATAATTACGCGCGAAGGCAGAAAATATGCGTAAATGTTTTTTTTCTGTCTGTGCAAAAGAATGCGTCGTTACGCCTCGTTTGGTGCGTGTTTTGGACGCTAGTGGAAATTATATATATATTACGTGTTATAACAGCTGAAAGAGGCGTGGTGTTGTTGTTGTAGTGTAGGTTGTTGTGGTAGTTGTGGTGGGGGTGAGGGTAGGTGTTACACTGTTGCTAGTAGTAGTTGTTAAAGTAGTAGTACTTGTGCTAGTAGTAACTGTAGTAGTAGTTGTAGCAGTAGTAGTAGTAGTAGAAGAAGTTGTTGTAGTAGCAGTAGTAGTAGTAGTAGTAGTAGAAGAAGTTGTTGTAGTAGCAGTAGTAGTAGTAGTAGTAGTAGAAGAAGTTGTTGTAGTAGCAGTAGTAGTAGTAGTAGTAGTAGTAGTAGAAGTTGTTGTAGTAGCAGTAGTAGTAGTAGTAGTAGTAGTAGAAGAAGTTGTAGTTTTCTGTGGTGTTACCTGTTGTCAAAAGTACTTGTCTATAGACACTATCTGTT
>NC_091329.1:7452501-7490001 GCF_038502225.1 Cherax quadricarinatus | reverse complement strand
TTTTGGTATTATGTAGTAGGGTACCTCAACGGTATTGTATAGCAGGGTATGTTGTTGGTATTGTATAGCAGTGTACGTTGTTGGTATTGTATAGCAGTGTATGTTGTTGGTATTGTATAGCAGTGTATGTTGTTGGTATTGTATAGCAGTGTATGATGTTGTATAGCAGTGTATGTTGTTGGTATTGTATAGCAGTGTATGTTGTTGGTATTGTATAGCAGTGTATGTTGTTGGTATTGTATAGCAGTGTATGTTGTTGGTATTGTATAGCAGTGTATGTTGTTGGTATTGTATAGCAGTGTATGTTGTTGGTATTGTATAGTGTACCAAGCAGGAGAGGGGATATACTTTAAAACAAATCCGCATATGAACTTCGTAACCCTGAATAATATTACAATCACTACTTAACAGTAACACAATCTGTTAATAAAAGCAATATAACCTCTTAAAACAATAAAAGTTAGAGTGTGCATAAATATCCGGCTGTGGTCCGTCATGTCCAGCCGATGTCCGTTATGCCCAGCCTATGTCAGTCATGTCCAGTTGATTTCCGTCATGTCCAGCTGGGGTCCGTCATGTCCAGCTGATATCTCATTCTTATTTATGTAAAGGGATTCAGGGATGATAAGGTCGGGTGTGTCTGGTGCTGACTGCTGATTTTTTCCCCTCCGAACGTTGTCCAAATATTATTGTTGTTGTTGTGTGACCTGTCTGTTCACCAAGTTGGGTCAGATAACCTGACTCGGGAAATATTGGTCTTGTACGTGACACCGAGAACACGGACATTACTCCTCTCTTGTGAGGTTCTGAGGTAATGTGGGTTTTCTGGTAGGGGGTAACCTACTTACTGTTAGGTAAGCAGCGGCAGCAGGTGCAGGGAGATTTGTTTACTGCGAAGTGAGCAGTGGCAGCAGTTGCAAGGAGATTAACACCTAGATACCTGTTTAATGTTAGGTGAACATTGGCAGCAGGTGCAAGAAGACTAACGTCCAGGTACTTATTTACTTTTAGGTAACGAGTAGCAGCTAGGTCAGGGCTTAAGATTAATTGTATGATTCCCTCCACCTTGTCTAGGTGGCACTGTTGTGGTGACACCAACACGTGAAGTTAAAGGACACATATATGCTGATAAAACATTCGTTAAGAGAGCGTGCCATCAAGAGTGCCTCCTTTAAACCTAATTAGGGTTGGAGAAACCACTCGTGGTCAAACGTTTCTCCCTAATAAAGGTGTTGATAAGTTCATGAGCCACCGTGTCTGGCAGCAAGAGTCAGTATACGAGGTTCACAAACATCACAGTGTGGTGCACACTCATAGTGGATGAATGTGTGTGTTTCACAGACAGTCTTGGTTCTTGCAGTACACAGGGTTTTTACAAGATTGGGTTAAGGTTCCTAATATTATTTACAAGCTAAGAGCTGTTACCTACATCAGCTTATTTGAGAGACTTTTTTAATATTATGAGACATAAAAATATGGAACAAGATAAAGTTGGATCCATCTGTGGGGGGGGGCAGCAATTTCATTTGGTCAGCTGACTTTTATTTGGGTGATATCATTATACTGTACAAACATGTTTCAGACGCGAGTTATCCCAGGAATAATTGATCGATGACGTGATGTTTCTCTCTCTCTCTCTCTCTCTCTCTCTCTCTCTCTCTCTCTCTCTCTCTCTCTCTCTCTCTCTCTCTCTCTCTCTCTCTGTCTCTCTCTCTCTCTCTCTCTCTCTCTGTCTCTCTCTCTCTCTCTCTCTCGCTCTCTCTCTCTCTCTCTCTCTCTCTCTCTCTCTCTCTCTCTCTCTCTCTCTCTCTCTCTCTCTCTCTCTCTGTCCTCTCCCTTGGCAACACGTGTCAGCTTTTCTTCGCCCAAGCCTACGTAAGGCTTGTAAATTACGAAAGTTTACGATTAAACTCTCAATCCTTGTTCTTGTGTGTGTGTGTGTGTGTACTCACCTATTTGTGCTCGCCTATTTGTGGTTGCAGGGGTCGAATCATAGCTCCTGGCCCCGCCTCTTCACTGATAGCTACTAGGTCCTCTCTCTCCCTGCTCCATGAGCGTTATCAAACCTCGTCTTAAAACTATGTATGTTTCCCGCCTCCACTACGTCACTTTCTAGGCTTTTCCACTGCCTGACTACTCTATGACTGAAGAAATACTTCCTAACATCCCTTTGACTCATCTGAATCTTCAACTTCCATTTGTGACCTCTTGTTTCTGTGTCCCATCTCTGGAACATCCCGTCTTTGTCCACCTTGTCTATTCCACGTAGTTTTTTATATGTCGTTATCATGTCTCCCCTGACCCTCCTGTCCTCCAGTGTCGTCAGGCCGATTTCCCTTAACCTTTCTTCGTAGGACAATTCCCTTAGCTCTGGGACTTAGCTTGTTGCAAACCTTTGTACTCTCTAATTTCTTGACGTGCTTGACCAGGTGTGGATTCCAAACTGGTGCTGCATACTCCAGTATGGGCCTGAAGTAATTGGTGTACAGAGTCTTGAACGATTCCCTACTGAGGTATTGGAATGCTATCCTTAGGTTTGCCAGACGCCCGTACGCTGCAGCAGTTATCTGACTGATGTGCGCCTCAGAAGATGTGCTCGGTATTATACTCACCCCCAGATCTTTTTCCTTGAGTGAGGTTTGCAGTCTTTGGCCACCTAGACTATACTGTGTCTGCGGTCTTCTTTGCCCTTCCCCAATCTTCATGACTTTGCATTTGGCAGGGTTAAATTCAAGGAGCCAGTTGCTGGACCAGGCTTGTAGCCTGTCCAGGTCTCCTTGTAGTCCTGCCTGATCCTCGACCGATTTGATTCTCCTCATTAACTTCACATCATCTGCAAACAATGACACTTCTGAGTCTATCCCTTCCGTTATGTCGTTCACATATACTAAAAACAGCACAGATCCTAGGACTGACCCCTGTGAAACCCCGCTTGTCACAGGCGCCCACTCTGACACCTCGTCACGTACCATGACTCGTTGTTGCCTCCCTGTCAGGTATTCTCTGATCCATTGCAGTGCCTTTCCTGTTATGTGTGCCTGATCCTCTAAATTTTGCAGTAACTTCTTGTGAGGAACTGTGTCGAAGGCCTTCTTGCAGTCCAAGAAAATGCAGTCGATCCACCCCTCTCTCTCCATTGTCTTACTTCTGTCACCTTGTCATAAAATTCCAGTAGGTTTGTGACACAGGATTTTCCTTCCTTAAAACCGTGCTGGTTGTCGATTATACACTTGTTTCTTTCCAGGTGCTCCACCACTCTCCTCCTGATGATCTTCTCCATGGCTTTGCATACTATACACGTTAGTGACACAGGTCTGTACTTTAATGCCTCATCTCTGTCTCCTTTTTTTAAAAATTGGGACTACATTTGCCATCTTCCATACCTCAGGGAGTTGCCTAGTTTCAATGGATGTGTTGAAGATCTTTGTTAATGGCACACACAGCATCTCTGCTCCCTCTCTAAGGACCCACGGAGAGATTTCTGGTCCCACCGCCTTTGAGGTGTCAGATTCACATAGCAGCTTTTTCACCTCCTCCTTGGTTATGTGTACCTCATCCAGCACTTGATGGTGTAACTCCCTGTTCTGATTTCCTGGAGTCCTACCGGTTTCCACTGTAAATACTTCTTTAAATCTTGTATTGAGCTCCTCACATACCTCTTGGTCGTTTCTTGTGAACTCTCCATCACCCTTCCTCAGTCTGATTACTTGGTCCTTGACTGTTGTTTTCCTCCTGATGTGGCTATACAACAGCTTCGGGTCAGACTTGACTTTCGATGCTATGTCATTTTCATATTGTCACTGAGCCTCCCTTCTTATCTGTGCATATTCGTTTCTGGCTCTTCGGCTAATCTCTTTATTTTCCTGAGTTCTCTGTCTCCTGTACCTTTTCCATTCTCTAGTACATCTAGATTTTTTTTTTGTGTGTGTGTGCTCATTTACTCACCTGTATGTGGTTTCAGGGGTCTAGTCACAGCTCCTGGCCCCGCCTCTTCGCTAGGTCCACTCCCTGCTCCAGGAGCAGGAAGAGGATCCTGCCTCCACTACATCACTCCAAATTTTGTTACATTTCCTGACAACTCTGTGACTGTGATACACTGGAATGAGACACTTGTGCAACATTTGGGTATCTTTATTCTGGAAACGTTTCGCCAGCCAGTGACTTCTTCAGTCCAATGCAAAGAAAAACGGTAGGAAGAAGAGTAGCAGTTTGACGTAATCAGATAGTCAGTCCCGAAGGTTGCACAAGTGTCTCATTCAACTTTATGAGTGAAGAAATGCTTCTAACATCCCCGTGACTCATCTGAATTTTCAACTGCGTGTGTGTGTTTGTGTGTGTGTGTGTGTGTGTGTGTGTGTGTGTGTGTGTGTGTGTGTGTGTGTGTGTGTGTGTGTGTGTGTGTGTGTGTTAGGAGTGCACGGGACAGTTATCGAGGCCAAGATGATGTCCTGGTAAAGTAAAGAGTAAGTCTTGATGAACAACCTTACCTGTGGAAAACGGAAGCTACGTCAGTTTTACACTAAGTGAATATAGAGAAAAAACTCACCTGGCAAATTCCTTATAAATTATCTGTAAATAGCTAGTAAATGACGCAAGGTTGCCTCACCCTGTAAATGACGCAAGGTTGCCTCACCCTGTAAATGACGCAAGGTCGCCTCGCCTTGTAAATGACGCCAGGTCGCCTCGCCTTGTAAGTGACGCCAGGTCGCCTCACCTTGTAAGTGACGCAAGGTCGCCTCACCTTGTAAATGACGCAAGGTCGCCTCACCTTGTAAATTCCTTATAAATTACCCTTAAATAGCGGCCAATAACTGGTAATACCCAGTAAGTCTGAAAAATTTATGCATGTGACCCCTGGAAGCCTAATTTGTTCAGTATATTGATGGGATTTAACCTGTCCAAAACTGGAAGTGATCTACGTTCACCGTGTGACAGTTTGTTCATGAAAACTGTTGCTGTAGGATCGTGTAAACTGTTTTCAAGATCATGTAAACTGTTATCGGATCGTATAGTAAACTGTTTTAGGATCATGTAAACTGTTTTAGGATCATGTAAACTGTTTTAGGATCGTGTAAACTGTTTTAGGATCGTGTAAACTGTTTTAGGATCATGTAAACTGTTTTAGGATCATGTAAACTGTTTTAGGATCGTGTAAACTGTTTTAGGATCATGTAAACTGTTTTAGGATCGTGTAAACTGTTTTAGGATCGTGTAAACTGTTTTAGGATCGTGTAAACTGTTGTAGGATCATGTAAACTGTTTTAGGATCGTGTATTGAAGCTTCTCGTTCATGCTCACTGTTCTGTTTTATACATAAATAAGTCGAACATAGGAGAGAGACAGACGTTTATGATGACGTTTCGGTCGGTCTTGGACCATTTACAAGTCACACTAACATGGGAAGGTGAGGGAGCCAGTATACGTAAGAGAATATTTCTCGGAAATGTTTACAACGTGTTTCTCGTCTGTGCTCCTTTCATCTTCTGTATTCCTTCCCTTCCCTTCCCTTCCCTTCCCCTTCTTTCCCTTCCATTCTTTCACTTCCCTTCCCTTCCTTCCACTTCCCTTCCTTCCACTTCAACTTCCTTTCCCTTTCCTTCCTCTCCTTATTTTGTTTACATGCCGGTAAAGACGCCTTAATCTAAGAGTTCCACACACCCTCGTTATCCCTCGGGTCGTACGGGTCGTCAAGGAGCTGCATAAGCCCAGCGGGTTTAGCGCTCTTCCGGGAATTCATTACTTCTTCTTCTTCTTCTTCTTCTTCTTCTTCTTCTTCTTCTTCTTCTTCTTCTTCTTTTCCTCTTCCCTACGGTGATCATGTTGCAGTGTTGAAAGAGTTGGGTATCTTTATTGCTTAAGTAAGAAACACGTGCAACACCGCTCCTGTTTTGATTTTGAGAAGAGAGGAGCACCGCAGGAGGCCTACTGGCGCATGCTAAGCAGGTCCAAGTCGCGGTGATTGTTAGTAAGTATATTTAGGTACAGGTACACTTAAATACAGTTACACAAAATATACACAGTAACATGTGTCAGTTACCCACCAGGATAACCAAAAAAAAGTCAAAGAAACTTATTTCCATTGGGGTTTATATATCTCATTATTTAAACCGTAAAAGATAAAACAGGTGAGTAGCTCTACTGTGTGAATAAATGGTTTATAAAACCGACAAGTTGATAAATGAGACACTTGAGCAACATTTAGGTATCTTTATTCTGGAAACGTTTCGCCAGACAGTGGCTTCTTTAGGCCAGTGCAGAAATATGTGAAAGATGAGGAGGAGTTTGAGGTAATCAGTCCCTCAGTCTTGGTGAAGAGCGTGAAGCAGAGACAGGAAGCTTGGCGCTTATATTGCTGGCTGTTCTTACTGTCACTAGCAGTGTGTGTAATCACACACACCAAGATAGAGTGCTGCTCACTTAGATTTTAAAGGTTGCCGCATGTTAGAGCACCCCAGAGTGAGCACCCCCATACTGAGTACCCTAGTGTGAGCAACCCAGAGTGAGCACTCCAGAGCACCGCAGTGTAACCAGCGCAGAGTGAGCACTCCCAGAGTGAGTACCAGAGTGAGCACCCTAGTGTTGAACACATCATCGTGAGCAGCAGCAGCAGCAGCAGCAGCAGCAGCAGCAGCAGCAGCAGCAGCAGCAGCAGCAGCAGCAGCAGCAGCAGCAGCCTGGCGGCGGAGAGTGGCAGCACAATGGTGGCCAGGAACAATGGTGGTATCTGGAGCGATATGCGTACCATTGTTAATGGAGGAGGGAGCAGCACATGTCCACAGGTGATGCCCTGCCTCGCTCTCCCTCCCCTCTTATCTCTTCTTCCTTCTCTTTAGTCATTCTTACTCCCTCGTCTTCTCTTCTCCCAGTTCCTCATTGTGCTTCTTTCTCAACATTCTTACTCCTATTTCTTTCTTTCTTTCCGTCGTTCTGGGAAGATTATTATTTTTATTATTTATTATTACTGTTATTATTATTATAGGAGGTAGTCAGACTTGATGCAAGGAAGAGGAGGGTATAGCTACCTCCTTGGATCAAAAGCCCTACATGGAAGATGGAGATGAGACTAATGCCCCATCACTCCTCCTCCACCCCCTCCTCCTCCACCCCCTCCTCCTCCTCCCTGGATGAGACTGGAATATTTCTCAGCGAGAGGGGGGGGGGGAAATTGATTTCCTGGATGAGAATTGGTTTTTTAAATGTGTTTTCACCTTCCGTCCGTCTTTCTGTCAATCCGTCTGTCCCTCTGTCCGTTTGGTAAAGACTTCCTCACCTTTCTAAATCTGTCCGTCTATTAACTAGTTCCTCCGTCCGTTCTTTCGCTACTTCATCCGTCCGTTCTTTCGCTGCTTCGTCCGTTCTTCCGTTAGTTCCTCCGTCCTTTCATCCGTTAGTGAAGCCTCCCTCACCTCCGTCCATCTGTCCGTCCGTCCGTTCCTCGGTGCATCAAAGCCGCGTCCTTTGTGCACTCTTCAGAGCTCCCAGACTAATTGGGACTCACTGCTCTATTGCGCTCTAAGTTCCTTCAAGTCTTTGGCCAGAGTTTCTGCCTTTCCAAGGAAGGGGGCGCCAGGCTGGCCTTGATGTCCCGGGCGGGCTCTTAATCCAAGGAATCACAACTGCTGGCCTTGATGTCCCGGGCGAGCTCTTAATCCAAGGAATCACAACTGCTGGCCTTGATGTCCCGGGCGGGCTCTTAATCCAAGGAATCACAACTGCTGGCCTTGATGTCCCGGGCGAGCTCTTAATCCAAGGAATCACAACTGCTGGCCTTGATGTCCCGGGCGAGCTCTTAATCCAAGGAATCACAACTGCTGGCCTTGATGTCCCGGGCGAGCTCTTAATCCAAGGAATCACAACTGCTGCCTCCTCTCGTCCTCGGATCAGATCTAATTACCTGCCTTTGTCTAGGTGTTGTATGACTCCTGGGGGTCTAAGCGATGATAATAATCATAATAATCATAAAGTAAATGATATTAATGTAAATAATAATAACACAAATAAAGTAAATTATTTTATTACTATAAATAATAATAATAATAATAATTAAATAATAAGATAATGCAAATAAATAATAATGCAAATAATAATAATTTATTCTTTGTTAGAAAAGCGGACAAACCGTCAAAATAGACCGATAAACAGACAGAGAGAGAGACAGACAGACAGACGAGCAGATAGAATATACTAAACAGCAAATATATATGATGGGTTATAACGTGGTCTGTCATTGAGATATACTTCGATTAAGTGAAGTATTTAATATTTATCCTGCACAGTAAAATTATCATTATTATTATTATAATTATTATTATTTGTATGTTATAATTATTATGATTATTACAAGTATTATTGTTATTATTATTATTCTTGTCTTCGTTGTTTTGAAATTTTTGGGTCGAGACTTGAAAAAGGTGAGTATTTTGGCTCGGTCCCGGAATTTTCCAGGTCTTCAGGTTAGCAACTGCTGCAGTTATTGAAGTCACTTGAAAAGGGTACTTTTTTTTTTTTGGGTCAGATGTGTAAGGTGGATGAAGCAGGATTTTCTCTCCTCTGGAATTTTACTGGATACGAAATTTTCTTGGTACGGTTTTTAAATGCGTAGATGTTCTGTGAGATCGTGGAGGAAGTGTGTACTCACCTATTTGTACTCACCTATTTGTGGTTGCAGGGGTCGAGTCATAGCTCCTGGCACCGCCTCTTCACTGATTGCTACTAGGTCCTCTCTCTCCCTGCTCCATGAGCTTTATCATACCTCGCCTTAAAACTATGTATGGTTCCCGCCTCCACTACTTCACTTTCTAGACTATTCCACGACTTGACTACTCTATGACTGAAGAAATACTTCCTAACATCCCTTTGATTCATCTGAGTCTTCAACTTCCAATTGTGACCTCTTGTGTATGTGTCCCATCTCTGGAACATCCTGTCTTTGTCCACCGTGTCTATTCTGCGCAGTATTTTATATGTCGTTATCATGTCTCCCCTGACCCTCCTGGCCTCCAGTGTCGTCAGGCCGATTTCCCTCAACCTTTCTTCGTAGGACAATCCCCGTAGCTCTGGGACTAGTCTTGTTGCAAACCTTTGCACTTTCTCTAATTTCTTGACGTGCTTGACTAGGTGTGGATTCCAAACTGGTGCTGCATACTCCAGTATGGGCCTGACGTAAATGGTATACAGTGTCTTGAACGACTCCTTACTGAGGTATCGGAACGCTATCCGTAGTGCCAGGCGCCCGTATGTGTTATCTGATTTATGTGTCAGGAGATATGCTCGGTGTTATACTCACCCCCAGATGTGAGGTTTGCAGTCTTTGGCCATCTAAACTATATTGTGTGCGGTGCCCTTCCCCAATCTTCATGACTGCATTTGGCAGGGTGGAGCCAGTGTGTAGCCTGTGTTTTTGTGTGTGTGTGATGCAAACAAGGACACTTTGAGTCTATCCCTTCCGTGTACATGTGTGCGTGTTTTGTGTATACCATACTCGTGTGCCTTTCAGGTATTCTCTGTCCATTGCAGTGTGTGTGTGTGTGTTTTGTGTGTGTGTTTTGTATGTGTTTGTGTGTATGTGTGTGTGTGTTATGAATATGTGTGTGTGTGTTTTGAATGTGTGTGTGTGTTTTGAATGTGTGTGTGTGTGTGTGTTTTGTATGTGTCTGTGTGTATGTGTGTGTGTGTGTGTGTGTGTGTGTGTTTTGTGTGTGTGTGTGTGTGTGTGTTTGTGTGTGTGTGTGTGTGTGTGTGTGTTTGTGTGTGTGTGTGTTTTGTGTGTGTGTGTGTGTTTTGTGTGTGTGTGTGTGTGTGTGTGCGTGTGTGTGCACCTATATGTGTTTGCAGGGGTCGATTCGTTATTCCCCCTCTTTTTTCATATCTAATTTCCTTGGGGCCCTCCCTTCACTTCCTCCTTTTTCATGCTAATTTCCTCCAGCCTCTGCTGCTCACACTTCTTCTGTCCTTCCTTCTCTTCTTCCTGGTGTCTCCTGGTTTCTCTTGGAGAACTTTCTTGGGCCTTCTTTTCACTGCTACACTCTCCTCTTATCTTTTGAGTCCTGTTGGTCTCTTAATAATAATAAAAATAATAGAGCATCTCTAAATGAAGTCAATACGGTACCAGCACCGTTGTGCTGGTACCGTAAACATACGACCTCCCTAAAGAAGGCCAGCATGGTAGCAGCACAGTTGTGCCCTATATCGCTCTAGTGTGAACACAGCGGTACGGTAGCAGCACAGTTGTGCCCTATATCGCTCTAGTGTGAACACAGCGGTACGGTAGCAGCACAGTTGTGCCCTATATCGCTCTAGTGTGAACACAGCGGTACGGTAGCAGCACAGTTGTGCCCTATATCGCTCTAGTGTGAACACAGCGGTACGGTAGCAGCACAATTGTGCCCTATATCGCTCTAGTGTGAACACAGCGGTACGGTAGCAGCACAGTTGTGCCCTGTATCGCTCTAGTGTAAACACAGCTATACGGTAGCAGCACAGTTATACCCTATATCGCTCTAATGTGAACACAACGGTACGGTAGCAGCACAGTTATACCGTATATCTACCGTATATCGCTCTAATGTAAACACAACGGTACGGTAGCAGCACAGTTATGCCCTATATCTCCCTAGTGTGAACACAGCAGTACGGTAGCAGCACAGTTATGCCCTATATCCCCCTAGTGTGAACACAACGGTACGGTAGCAGCATAGTTATGCCCTATATCGCTTTAGTGTAAGCATGCTAATGAGGATTATCTCTCATTTACCTGCATGACATCGCATCATTTCCCTGCTAATACATTTAGCATGTTTTCAAATTGGGGATAATAATATTCACATTAAATTTCGTTTGAATATTCATCAGCGTGTGAACAGCATATATTGTGGGAATGGTCAGTGTGTGTGTGGGCGAGGCGGTACAGAGTTGACCCACAGCTCCGGGAACCGAGCGGAACAGGAATTGAAGGGAATGAGAATGGACGAGTTGGGAGGACGAAGTAGCGGGTGGGAGTTGGGATTGGCTGGGTTGAGAGAGGGAATTGGTGGGTAGGGAGTTGGAATGTTGTATATATGAGTGGGTTGTGGCGGCTGACAGAGGGAAATGATGGGTTCTGAGTGGGAATTGGCCGTATCTGAGTAGGAATTAACCATATTTGAGTGGGAATTGACAGGGTTTGATTGGGAATGCAAGGGATTGATTGATAATCATTGCAGATTGCTGGGTTATAATTGCCAAAAACCGGTTTCCCTGAGAAAATTCATTAAATTCTACGTTGCTCACACTCCAACAGCACGTCAATTCAGAAAAAATCTCAACTCCGGTGTAGCAATGTCAGGCAAGCCTCCAACACTTAAAACCTCCTTCACACTCTCCCTCCAACCCTTATTGGGACGACCCCTACGCCTCCCTACCTTCACACTCTTTTGTTATTCTATTCTGCTTCTTGTCGTTAACGTACATGCATACTACTGGATAGGCAGGTAGGTATATATGGTATATTTTCTAGCAGAGAAATAAGAATATTCCTACTTCAAAATATCCGACACTTTGGAGAGGAGACTTTAAGATGGCAATTCGATCCCTCCTGGACCATTATCAAGACCATTAGTGATTTAATAGTTTTAAAACTGGCTGAAACACCGGAACGTCTAGGTAATTGTTCCACACAACGAGATGTGTGTATATCTAATTATATATACACTGAGAATTTAATCTCTGTTCTAGGTATCAAAGTATTCTTCATGGTAATATACAGGTATATTGCAGATAAACTGCAGCCTTAATGACCCTCGTGCAGTCGATTTGCTTTTAACACAACAAATTAACTAACAATGATAGAGCGGGGACGGTGGTGCTGAAGTTTAATATTTTAGTAACACTCCATTTGACGCCCAAACTTGTTAGTGAGACTGGTTACGATAAGTTGTAAATTTGTGTGGCACTGTAGTGCCATTGTAGTAGCTGGTGACTCCTGGTGACACTGTGTGTATGTGAAAGATATAAAGAGAGAGAGAGAGAAAGAGAGAGAGATGAGAGACAAAAAAGTGTGCGCGAGTCAGGAAAACTTGTTTGTCTTTCTCATTTCCGTGGTTTCGTATCTTTCTATTTTTCCACTCTAACTCCACCTTTGTCCTTTAACCTGATATTGCTTGCTTCAACCATTCTCTCTCTCTCTCTCTCTCTCTCTCTCTCTCTCTCTCTCTCTCTCTCTCTCTCTCTCTCTCTCTCTCTCTCCACTCATCCTTGCATCTCTCATACACACCTCTCTCACCCTACCTTTTCTCAACCCTCTTCGTCTCTCATTCCCTCACTCCTCTGTATCTATCCCTCCTTTCCCTCCCATCTCTCACAGTCCCTCCTTTTCCTCCCTATGATTCTCCTATCTGCCCCTCCCTCCCAGTTCCTCCTTCTCCCTCTCTCCTTCTCTCTACCCTTCTATAACTCCTTCACTATCTTTAAAAGAAGGAAGATTGACAAACGACTGTAAGCTGCAGGATAAGTAAGTTTATTTAGGTACAGGCTACATATAAATACAGCTACACAAATTATACATTAGTAACATATATGTAAATTACCCACCAGGATAACCCAAAAAAGTCAATGATTTATTCCCATTGGGGTTCTTGTATTTCCATTGGGGGTCCTTGTATTTCCATTGGTATCATTGGTGTTAGGACTAATAACTACTAACCCTCCGCATTAATAATTCAAATGAAGGCAGCCTGCTGTGAATCCCCTTATTATTACATATTATGAAAGAATTCTAGTTAATTTCATAGATGCAATTCTAGAATACCTGGATTTATACGAAATCTTTCATAAAATGTCAGATGGAACAGTGTTCGGCAATATACAGTGGCACAGAAGCCTAGTTATGGAGCTGGCCGCGGGGGCGTCTCTCTTATACCTTCCAGGTATGGCGATGGTTGTATACATTGAGATGCAGAACAACCGTAGGGGGAATTGAACGATAGTTCTAGACCTTTCGTGTTGTTGTCAACACTTCATCAGGAGCCTGCAATGTTGCGGAAATAAGTAGGAAATCCAGGCAGGTTCGTTCAGGGACCCGACTCTATACGGAATAATTGAAATAGTGCCGCGGGTTGACATTGGTTCTAAGCGTCCTGTTTACGTCGGATACACGGCAGTAAGCGTTGTATGTTGAGTGAATTAAGACCTCTAATAGCAGGGTTGGGTGTTGCCTGAAACCTGATTGGGTGATTATTCTAACAGCTGATTTCTGTTGGGTGACAATAGGTTTTAGGTGATTACCTGAAGTAGATCGTAATCGCCTGAAAATTCTCTGGTGACGCGAAATTAGGAACACACACTGCACCTGTGGTCGACTCTGGGAGTGACCAGAGGGACCTGGATAGACACGATACCGTACTAACACTAAACAACTCACGGAACTGACAGAATTCGAACTCATGACAAACTAGTTGCTAACAGGCCAGTGCGCTAACAACTAAACCACGATACCAGCCTTGTAAATTCAACCACTTACATATTTTTTTTTTTGTGCATGATGTTAGTGGTAAAAAAAACCGGTCTTCTCTTTCTTAACTATTCATCTTGCTTCCTTCGTCTTCTCCCTCCCTCCTCCTCCCCCCTCGTTTTCCTTCTCATCTCCTCCCTCTTCCCCCACCCACTGTCTCACCCTCATCCAATATATCTCCCAGGTTAATCCCTCACTATCTATTCTGTCCACACCAACCTGTCCTCCTGCCTCTCTCCTTAAATCTTTGGAGGCCTTTCCTCTTCCTCCTCCTCCCCATTCTTCTTTCTTCTTCTTCTTCTCTTCTTCTTCTTCGTTTAATAACTATCAACTACTACAGAGGGTCATTAAGGGTAAGTGTCACTTGTTTACATCTAGTTCAGAGACACTTTATTCCCTAGAGAATGACGTAAATTCTCGATATATATATATATATATATATATATATATATATATATATATATATATATATATATATATATCTTTCAGCGCACCAGCCATGTCCCACCGAGGCGGGGTGGCCCAAAAGGAAAAACGAAAGTTTCGCCTTTTAAATTTAGTAATTTATACAGGAGAAGGGGTTACTAGCCCCTTGCTCCCGGCATTTTAGTCGCCTCTTACGACACGCATGGCTTACGGAGGAAGAATTCTATTCCACTTCCCCATGGAGATAAGAGGAAATAGACAAGAACAAGAACTAGAAAGAAAATAGAAGAAAATCCAGAGGGATATGTATATATATGCTTGTACATGTATGTGCAGTGTGACCTAAGTGTAAGTAGAAGTAGCAAGAAGTGCCTGAAATCTTGCATGTGTATGAAACAGAAAAAAGGACACCAGCAACCCTAGCATCATGTAAAACAATTACAGGGTTTCGTTTTACACTCACTTGGCAGGATGGTACTACCTCCCTGGGCGGTTGCTGTCTATCAACCTTCTACCTAGGATATATATATATATATATATATATATATATATATATATATATATATATATATATATATATATATATATATATATATATATATATATATATACTGTGCACGGATAATTTGCTATAACTATTATGCAAAATTGTAACACTGTAAATTTTTTAATATCCACCTTTACTGGGTTAATATATTTTATATTTTAGTTGTGGTTAACATTCACTTTTGCTGGGTTAATATATTTTATATATAAGTTGTGGTTAACATCCATCTTTGCTGGGTTAATATATTTTATATATAAGTTGTGGTTAACATCTATCTTTGCTGGGTTAATATATTTTATATATAAGTTGTGGTTAACATCTATCTTTGCTGGGTTAATATATTTTATATATAAGTTGTGGTTAACATCCATCTTTGCTGGGTTAATATATTTTATATATAAGTTGTGGTTAACATCTATCTTTGCTGGGTTAATATATTTTATATATAAGTTGTGGTTAACATCTATCTTTGCTGGGTTAATATATTTTATATATAAGTTGTGGTTAACATCTATCTTTGCTGGGTTAATATATTTTATATATAAGTTGTGGTTAACATCCATCTTTGCTGGGTTAATATATTTTATATATAAGTTGTGGTTAACATCCATCTTTGCTGGGTTAATATATTTTATATATAAGTTGTGGTTAACATCTATCTTTGCTGGGTTAATATATTTTATATATAAGTTGTGGTTAACATCCATCTTTGCTGGGTTAATATATTTTATATATAAGTTGTGGTTAACATCCATCTTTGCTGGGTTAATATATTTTATATATAAGTTGTGGTTAACATCTATCTTTGCTGGGTTAATATATTTTATATATAAGTTGTGGTTAACATCCATCTTTGCTGGGTTAATATATTTTCGCTTCTGATGTCTCACAGAAAATTTGTTTTATATTGAGAAAACTAAGATGTATTATGAACGACTTTCTGCTTAACATTAAATATTTACTCGGATAACTTCACATCATTCTGAATAAAAACACAAATTTTCTATAATGTGGGTCGTTTATTGGCAACGTTTCGCTCACACAGTGGGCTTTATGAGGTGTGATGGGAGTGGCTTGGAAACCCCACAAGCGTGTATCTTCATTCATCGTGTCGGTAATTTCTGCTATTTCTTTCCATCAAATGATTTTTTCCAGTGTTGGGATTGATAACGTAGGATAACCCACTGGGAAAATGGTCGCTCCTTGTGGCTTATTTATGTCTGTGTTTTCCAGGTTCTTCCTGGAATGAGATCCACAACTTCATCCCCACTTTGCACTTCTTGTAGTCCTGTCGTCTCGTATCTTACTGGGAATTAAAACCCTGTCCTTAAGACTCTATACACCGAGACTTTATATGTAATATATATATATATATATATATATATATATATATATATATATATATATATATAACTAGCCAGTACTGTGCTAACCACACTTTTAAAAGATTCTCTGGGGGGTCTTCATGACTCAGTTTTTCTGGGGGTCTTCAAGACTCAGTTTTTCTGGGGGTCTTCAAGACTCAGTTTTTCTGGGGGTTTTCAAGACTCAGTAGTTTTTCTGGGGGTCTTAAAGACTCTGTAGTTTTTCTGGGGTCCTTCAAGACTCAGTAGTTTTTCTGGGGGTCTTCAAGACTCGGCAGTCTTTTTAGCGGTCTTAAAGACCCGGTAGTCTGTAGCATCTTAAAACTGTATATTTCTGCATTGTCAGTGATATTTTTCAACCTTATGTAAAGTGGTGGATCATTCAGCGCTGGGAGCAGTTGCAGGCTCGATCCTCCCTCCATGAACACCGTTGGTTAATAAAAATAAAGAGGAGGAAGCGTAAACAACGAGAACACACGTAAAGATGATAAAATACGAAAGGTAAGTAGAAAAATAGAGTGAGCATAAGCAAAGCGGGAGAGAAAGTAAAAAAGAGAGAGTACAAACAAGGAGGAAAAGAGAGTACAAAGTAGATGGTACAAGGAGGGAAAGAGGGAGAAAGAGAGAGAGAGAGTGAGCAGTCATGGAAGAGAGGAAGGACACAGGGAGAAAGTGAGAGAAGGAGAGAGAGAGGACAAACAATAGTGTCAGGTTGTGACACTGTAGTGTCAGGTTGTGACACTCTAGTGTCAGATTGTGACACTCTAGTGTCAGGTTGTGACACTAGTGTCAGGTTGTTACACTGTAGTGTCAGGTTGTGACACTAGTGTCAGGTTGTGACACTCTAGTGTCAGGTTGTGACACTCTAGTGTCAGGTTGTGACATTAGTGTCAGGTTGTGACACTGTAGTGTCAGGTTGTGACACTAGTGTCAGGTTGTGACACTCTAGTGTCAGGTTCTGACACTGTAGTGTCAGGTTGTGACACTCTAGTGTCAGATTGTGACACTCTAGTGTCAGGTTGTGACACTAGTGTCAGGTTGTTACACTGTAGTGTCAGGTTGTGACACTAGTGTCAGGTTGTGACACTCTAGTGTCAGGTTGTGACACTCTAGTGTCAGGTTGTGACACTCTAGTGTCAGGTTGTGACACTAGTGTCAGGTTGTGACACTCTAGTGTCAGGTTGTGACACTGTAGTGTCAGGTTGTGACACTAGTGTCAGGTTGTGACACTGTAGTGTCAGGTTGTGACACTAGTGTCAGGTTGTGACACTCTAGTGTCAGGTTGTGACACTAGTGTCAGGTTGTGACACTAGTGTCAGGTTGTGACACTCTAGTGTCAGGTTGTGACACTCTAGTGTCAGGTTGTGACACTGTAGTGTCAGGTTGTGACACTCTAGTGTCAGGTTGTGACACTCTAGTGTCAGGTTGTGACACTCTAGTGTCAGGTTGTGACACTGTAGTGTCAGGTTGTGACACTCTAGTGTCAGGTTGTGACACTCTAGTGTCAGGTTGTGACACTGTAGTGTCAGGTTGTGACACTGTAGTGTCAGGTTGTGACACTCTAGTGTCAGGTTGTGACACTGTAGTGTCAGGTTGTGACATTCTAGTGTCAGGTTGTGACACTCTAGTGTCAGGTTGTGACACTGTAGTGTCAGGTTGTGACACTCTAGTGTCAGGTTGTGACACTCTAGTGTCAGGTTGTGACACTGTAGTGTCAGGTTGTGACACTCTAGTGTCAGGTTGTGACGCTCTAGTGTCAGGTTGTGACACTGTAGTGTCAGGTTGTGACACTCTAGTGTCAGGTTGTGACGCTCTAGTGTCAGGTTGTGACACTGTAGTGTCAGGTTGTGACACTCTAGTGTCAGGTTGTGACGCTCTAGTGTCAGGTTGTGACGCTCTAGTGTCAGGTTGTGACACTGTAGTGTCAGGTTGTGACACTCTAGTGTCAGGTTGTGACGCTCTAGTGTCAGGTTGTGACACTCTAGTGTCAGGTTGTGACACTGTAGTGTCAGGTTGTGACACTCTAGTGTCAGGTTGTGACACTCTAGTGTCAGGTTGTGACACTCTAGTGTCAGGTTGTGACACTCTAGTGTCAGGTTGTGACACTACTGTCAGGTTGTGACACTCTAGTGTCAGGTTGTGACACTCTAGTGTCAGGTTGTGACACTCTAGTGTCAGGTTGTGACACTCTAGTGTCAGGTTGTGACACTAGTGTCAGGTTGTGACACTGTAGTGTCAGGTTGTGACACTGTAGTGTCAGGTTGTGACACTAGTGTCAGGTTGTGACACTATAGTGTCAGGTTGTGACACTAGTGTCAGGTTGTGACACTCTAGTGTCAGGTTGTGACACTCTAGTGTCAGGTTGTGACACTGTAGTGTCAGGTTGTGACACTAGTGTCAGGTTGTGACACTAGTGTCAGGTTGTGACACTCTAGTGTCAGGTTGTGACACTGTAGTGTCAGGTTGTGACACTCTAGTGTCAGGTTGTGACACTCTAGTGTCAGGTTGTGACACTGTAGTGTCAGGTTGTGACACTGTAGTGTCAGGTTGTGACACTCTAGTGTCAGGTTGTGACACTGTAGTGTCAGGTTGTGACACTGTAGTGTCAGGTTGTGACACTGTAGTGTCAGGTTGTGACACTGTAGTGTCAGGTTGTGACACTCTAGTGTCAGGTTGTGACACTCTAGTGTCAGGTTGTGACACTACTGTCAGGTTGTGACACTCTAGTGTCAGGTTGTGACACTACTGTCAGGTTGTGACACTCTAGTGTCAGGTTGTGACACTGTAGTGTCAGGTTGTGACACTGTAGTGTCAGGTTGTGACACTCTAGTGTCAGGTTGTGACACTGTAGTGTCAGGTTGTGACACTCTTGTGTCAGGTTGTGACACTCTAGTGTCAGGTTGTGACACTCTAGTGTCAGGTTGTGACACTGTAGTGTCAGGTTGTGACACTCTAGTGTCAGGTTGTGACACTGTAGTGTCAGGTTGTGACACTGTAGTGTCAGGTTGTGACACTGTAGTGTCAGGTTGTGACACTCTAGTGTCAGGTTGTGACACTGTAGTGTCAGGTTGTGACACTGTAGTGTCAGGTTGTGACACTGTAGTGTCAGGTTGTGACACTGTAGTGTCAGGTTGTGACACTGTAGTGTCAGGTTGTGACACTGTAGTGTCAGGTTGTGACACTGTAGTGTCAGGTTGTGACACTGTAGTGTCAGGTTGTGACACTGTAGTGTCAGGTTGTGACACTCTAGTGTCAGGTTGTGACACTAGTGTCAGGTTGTGACACTCTAGTGTCAGGTTGTGACACTGTAGTGTCAGGTTGTGACACTCTAGTGTCAGGTTGTGACACTGTAGTGTCAGGTTGTGACACTCTAGTGTCAGGTTGTGACACTCTAGTGTCAGGTTGTGACACTGTAGTGTCAGGTTGTGACACTGTAGTGTCAGGTTGTGACACTGTAGTGTCAGGTTGTGACACTGTAGTGTCAGGTTGTGACACTCTAGTGTCAGGTTGTGACACTCTAGTGTCAGGTTGTGACACTAGTAACGTTCACTTTATAATCTGAACTTCAGAACTTTTCCCAACATCTGCCTTTTGATATATCTAACACCTTCACTCCTACATTCAACGCACCTTTGAACTTTCAGTTTAACACCTTCACTCTTGCATTGAACGTTGAATTTAACGTGTACTCACCTAGTTGTACTCACCTAGTTGAGGTTGCAGGGGTCGATTCCGAGCTCCTGGCCCCGCCTCTTCACTGGTTGCTACTAGATCACTCTCCCTGAACCGTGAGCTGTATCGTACCTCTGCTTAAAGCTATGTATGGATCCTGCCTCCACTACATCGCTTCCCAAACTATTCCACTTCCTATCTACTCTGTGGCTGAAGAAATACTTCCTAACATCCCTGTGATTCATCTGTGTCTTCAACTTCCAACTGTGTCCCCTTGTTGCTGTGTCCCATCTCTGGAACATCCTGTCTTTGTCCACCTTGTCAATTCCTCTCAGTATTTTGTATGTCGTTATCATGTCCCCCCTATCTCTCCTGTCCTCCAGTGTCGTCAGGTTGATTTCCCTTAACCTCTCCTCGTAGGACATACCTCTTAGCTCTGGGACTAGTCTTGTTGCAAACCTTTGCACTTTCTCTAGTTTCTTTACATGCTTGGCTAGGTGTGGGTTCTAAACTGGTGCCGCATACTCCAATATGGGCCTAACGTACACGGTGTACAGGGTCCTGAACGATTCCTTATTAAGATGTCGGAATGCTGTTCTGAGGTTTGCCAGGCGCCCATATGCTGCAGCAGTTATTTGGTTGATGTGCGCTTCAGGAGATGTTCCTGGTGTTATACTCACCCCAAGATCTTTTTCCTTGAGTGAGGTTTGTAGTCTTTGGCCCCGCTAGGTTGTATTCCCTCTGCGGTCTTCTTTGCCCTTCCCCAATCTTCATGACTTTGCACTTGGTGGGGTTGAACTCCAGGAGCCAATTGCTGGACCAGGTCTGCAGCCTGTTCAGATTCCTTTGTAGTTCTGCCTGGTCTTCGATCGAATGAATTCTTCTCATCAACTTCACGTCATCTGCAAACAGGGACACCTCGGAGTCTATTCCTTCCGTCATGTCGTTCACAAATACCAGAAATAGCATTGGTCCTAGGACTGACCCCTGTGGGACCCCGCTGGTCACAGGTGCCCACTCTGCTGTTTTAGTGGTGCTTTGACTAGAGAAAAAAGTCTTGCCGATAGCCATCGCAGGAAAAATTCGCTTATAGTAGAGAAGAACTTTTATTGTTCACTTTGTTTCGCCCACAACTAAAGGAAACGATGTACAAATAAGAGCATAACTGTGGTGCTGTACGCGTTTATTTGTGCAAGGAAAGTCTGAGTATTTTTTTAGCAGTGTGGTCTACCATACACTGAGTTAGTCAGGAGGAGTTGTGGGGTGAAGGAGTTACTGGGGGTGAAGGAGGAGTTACTGAGGGTGAAGGAGGAGTTACTGGGAGTGAAGGAAGTAGCATTATCACTGGGTAGTTAGAAGGAAGGATATCATGACAATCTTTTAACCTGCTTATATGAATTGACTCCTCAGTAGCCTGGTCTGAGACCAGTCCTCCTAAGCCCTAATGGAAATGGTACAGTCTCTGATGTATATTCTAGGGAGAGGGTCGTGGCGGGGGTGCTTGCTATTAAGAAAGGGGAGAGTAATGGTTATTAATGGTCCCTGGGAGCTTCACCTCTCATGAACTGGGAGGAAATGTTACAAGAACGAGAGATATCAAGAAATACATAGCGGGTGCATACTGAACACAAGTAGAGGCTTGTGTGACTTTGTAAATGCTCCAAGTCGGACCGAAAGCTGTGGATGTATATTGTTGTGTCGCTTGTGTCCAGCTTCTTGCAGCTGGGTGACGCTGCTAGACCCAGATGCGAACAGCTGGGGCACGAGGCACCATCTGGTGGGCCACATCTGGCTGCTCCAAGCTGCTGATGCAAGAGTATAGCTGGCTCGTTTCCTCTAACGCTCTGCGCAGAAGCTGCTATGCTGTGCTGGTGACTTGCTGTGCTGGTGACTTGCTGTGCTGTTGATCCGCTGCTGCTGCTGCAGTATGCTGAAGCAGTGGTAGCAGCTCAGCAGCAGCAGTAATAGCACTAACACTAACGACGGCACCAGTACCACCACCACTACCAACACCACTACAACTATCACCACTACCAACGCCACTACCACTACCAACACCACTACCACTATCACCAAAAGCAATAAGTCGTCAACTTGTTTCATCTTCTTTCCTCCTCTTTTATCCTCCTTTCTCTCCTGCTAATCTCATCTTCCCTGCTCCCTTTCTGCCACCCTACATTCTTTGCTCTCTTCATCTTGACCTATTCTCCTTCGCCACTCCTTCATTTTGCTTCTTTCATTTCTTCCTTCCCTGCTTCTCCTTCCTTCTCTCTCTCTCTCTCTCTCTCTCTCTCTCTCTCTCTGGACCTGATGCTGTAACCTTCAAGATTTTGGAAGCTGTTGTATATCTTTACCGCGACTACCGCTCTTAATGTGCGTCGAGAGATACATAACACCGAGTCTTGTGTGTGTGTGTGTGTGTGTGTGTGTGTGTGTGTGTGTGTGTGTGTGTGTGTGTGTGTGTGTGTGCGTGTGTGTTTCAATGAACTTGAGGTTCTGACAAAGTGAGGCGGGTTTGAGGAAGACTAGGCTTTTCCCTGGCGGGTGAGGTGGATGGGAAGGTGGGAGTGGATGAGGGGGGGGGGTGCAGCTGGAGGAGGAGCAGGACGAGGAAGTGCTAGAGGAGGAGTAGGAGGAGGTGCTGAAGGAAGAGACAGTCACAGTCACACGCAGTTATACAGTCACAGTTACACAGTCACAGTCACACGCAGTTATACAGTCACAATTACACAGTCACAGTCACACAGTTACAGTCACAGGCATACAGTCACAGTGAGTCACAGTCACTCAGTTACAGTCACACAGTCACAGTTACAGTCACAGTTACAGTCACAGTCACAGTGACAGTCACAGATCCTTCTCAGTTCAGCTGCAGAAGATCTCTTTGTCCATATTTTTTAGAACTTTCACATCTGGCTACGTTTCAATGAAACAAAAACATCTCTCTAAATTCGATATTGAATTAGACGAGTATAAACAGGTATGACGCTATCTCGGGTTTATGGGACCAGAGAATCGAGCTTCCATTCCTGGCACCGAATGGCCCACACGGGTTAAGCGCCTTCCAATAAATATCACATTACTGCAGTCGATATTTCAAATATTTATTCTGCCTAGATTGGAAAAAGCTTGAGGACGCCGCCGTCTCCAAGCACCGGACTTCCTTATTAAAATTCTTCCACATCTTGATTCATTCTATTATTTCTTCTGCCTAACGTGGTAGCGAGGTAGGAACCCCGTGAGGATCTGACGAGCATCCTTCAGTGTATTCAGCAGTATCCTGTCTCTAAGTCTTCCCCCGGGTAGTGAGGTAGGATCACTGTCAGGATTTGGGGAGGATCCTTTAGTGTATTCATTAGTATCCTGTCTCTAGTCTTCCCCCGGGTAGTGAGGTAGGATCACTGTCAGGATTTGGGGAGGATCCTTCAGTGTATTCACCAACATCCTGTCTCCAGTCTTTCCCTGATGTTGTTTTCATTACAGACGGCTGAATTTAATATGCCTACAGCATGCCGCTGTAATAAGAAACTCTCTCTTTCTCCCCTGGTTCGGTTTTAAATGTCACTCCTCTGTTACCCTACTGAAAGAGAGAGAGAGAGAGAGAGAGAGAGAGAGAGAGAGAGAGAGAGAGAGAGAGAGAGAGAGAGAGAGAGAGAGAATGAGAATGAGAGAAACATCGCGCGAAAATGTTGTCACTGCACTGAACGTCTCAGCAGCTCCAGGAAGCCACAACCTCGTACAAAACTGTACGTGGAAGGGAGTGGTGGTGGTAACAGTGGGGAAAGTAACAGTGGACTAGTGGCGGGTCAGCAGTGTGTGGAGCAACAGTGGAGCCTGTCACTACCCACTTGGTAAATCACCTCTCTCATTACACCACTGGCGAGCCATTAGGATGCAAGGCGTAGAGGAGTGGTGTTCCCACCTCGATCCTACAAAATGTTACGTTACCTGTGATGTACCTGTAACCGGTCTCAACGGTTCTTCTTCCCTTGCAGCCCAGAATAAAACCAAACGTCCTTGTTGATCTCCTGAGCAACTAGGCTATTGCTGCTAACGGCCAGCTACCTCTCTGTCCCTCAGTTCATAAGCTCTGAGAGTTTACTCAAATCCCTATTTTAAGGATTAAAGTATTCTTGACTTGTGGTGAAGAGGTTATACGCAGCCCTTAATGACCGTCGTGCAGTAGAGAGGGTTTAAACCATGATGTCACTAGACAGATGACTTAAAATGTTCTTAAGAATGCTAAATTGCAAGATCTTAACCAGAAGGAAGAATGGGAGCCACTTGCGGCGGAAGCCGTGTTATATTTTTCATTAAATGGCCAGAACTCTCCCGAGAAATGTCACCTGAGGTATGACACATGGAGGAGATTCATAAATTGCCAGATTATGGCACCTGTATCTATCTCAGGTCATTTAGTGTGTCAGCCAAGAGCTTTATACACAGAATTATGGCGACGGGTACACATAGTCGGCTTAGGGATGCCAGCACTCACTTGCGCTCGCCAAGGTTCATGCTGCCTGACTGGTCAAAGACCACAGTCACGATTGCCGGACGGGGGATCGAGCATGAGCTTTTCCTTGCTTTTAAAGCCCCCTGCCCTCGCGGGTTTTACGCTTCGTGAAATAAAGTATGATTCTAAGATTAATAAATCAGATTGAGTTCATTGTAATACACACACAGACACACACACACAGACACACACACACACACACACACACACACACACACACACACACACACACACACACACACACACACACACACACACACACACACACACACACACACACACACACACATACACACACACACACACACACACACACACACACAAACACACACACACACACACACACACAGACACACACACACAGCACATGCAACAAGCAACTCACACACTTACAACAAACAATACGCATAACAAATAACAGACATATGACAAACAATATACACAACACACATACAACAAACGCACATAAATAACACATAAACAACACACACATACAACAAATAACAGACAACAGACAGCACACACAAACAATAAAACATAAACAACACATACATACAGCAAACAACACACCTAACAAACAAATAACACACAGGCTTTGAGCAAATGTTCAGAATATTAGAGCACGAGAGAGGAGCTTAGGGCTCGGGTTTCTCTCTCACAGGAGTGTGGCTGTTGCTGGTTGAGACTGGCTTAGGTTCCCTTCTCTGCTTACCGAGTCTCGCTTTGACTCCTATTTTCAACCTGTGTGCCAGCTTACACACACACACACACACACACACACACATACACACACACACACACACACACACACACACACACACACACACACACACACACACACACACACACACACACACACACACACACACAGCCTGGAATCCTTCAGTGCTTAGGTATACACGGTGTCCACCCGTTGACACACCTCTGTCTAAAGTTCCTTATTGTTATCCAACTATAAATATGTTTGTACGTAGGTGTGTTATATATTTTCATAAGGCCGAGAAAGTTATATATCAAGCAAGTCTGTCATTGAGAAAAATATAATTGAATCAAGCTTCATAAAACAATAATGTTTTTAACGTGAATATTAGTTCAGGATTATACAAACTAGATTCATTTATAATTAATAAAATTTGGAAAGAATTTATGCTGTGTGTGTGTCAGGTTCTTGACACCCATCCGCATCATGTTGGGACGGTTGTAATGTCGTATGTCAGGGTGATAACTCAGCCTTATAAGCCTTGTATTTATATTTTATTTTTACAGGTCCTTGATAATATGAGAGATCACGAAAGCTTTTGGAAGTTCAGTATTTTCTCATAGTGGTTGTTTTGCATATTGTAATATCACCTGTTTACTGCGATATATATATATATATATATATATATATATATATATATATATATATATATATATATATATATATATATATATATATATTAATATTAATATTGAAGGTTAGTTGGAATGGTTCATACATATTTGAGAGCACTTCAGAGCCACATTTTTTCATGGCCACCATTTAGAATTTAAAATGGGAAATATCGTTTTCTTCACAATTATGAAATTGAATTTGCTCTAATGTCAATGTGCATTTTGAAAAGCTTCGTGATTTTTTTTTCTCGTTAATTAAGTAAATTGTGCACCAGTTCGACCAGTTACCGGAGGTGTTTCTGTGGGGTTTGTTCACTACCATAACTGTTATTAAGGATGTAAGAATGGAGGAACACTGCAGCAGGCCTACTGGCCCATGCAAGGCAGGTCCTTATCAAAACCACCCAGGTATTCGTCCAATCTTTTCCCAAACCTACCCAAGAACATCTATTTAGAAATCCACAGGATAGTAATTAGTTTATAGTGAGTGCCAGTAGATGTTTGAAAGTTTTGCCAGAATCCATATATACTCATAAGACAAGAATGAAAGATTAGAAAACTTGCCAGACTGCAAAACGTGACTTACATTTAGTAAGGATACTTATGGTTACGACTGAATTGTTTCATTTTGTGTTTGGGATCTTGCAGAAGAGCGTGAGGATACTCTTGCTATTTTAAGTATTCTCTGCAATATATATATGTCGTGCCGAATATGTAAAACTGGTCAGTTAGCAAGAACTCATTTAAAATTAGGTCCTTTCTAAAATTTTCTCTTATACGTTTAAAGATATATTTTTTTTTATTAATGTTAATGTAAAAAAATTTTATTTGGCACCAAAAGAATCTTAGAAAACTTACCTAACCTTAATATAACAAGAACAATTTATTTTAGCCTAACCCAACAATATATATTTTAGATTTGTTTACAAAAATTTAATACTAAACAAACACAGTGAAATATGTTTTTTTCGTTAGGTTCAGAGTGATTTTGGCGAAATTATTGCATACATAAATTTTCGCTTGTCCTATATGGCAAGATGAGCATTGCTATTTAAGCCAAGATCGCAAGTTCTGCCTATTCGGCACGACATATGTATATATATATATATATATATATATATATATATATATATATATATATATATATATATATATATATATATATATATATATATATATATATATATATATATATGGTTAATGAAACCCAGCTCACCACGGTTGTACTTTTACTACTACTACTACTACTACTACTACTACTGCTGCTGCTACTACTACTACCACTACCACTAATAATAATACTGATGTTGCTGCGACTACTACTGATGCTACTATTACTACTACTGATAGTAGTAGTAGCTTGCTTCTTTTTTTTATTCGTCTTGTACTTCTTCCTTATTCAATCTCCAGCTCCTTTTCCTCCTAATGTTCCTCCTTTTCCTAACAATCCATGTTTCGTGTGGTGTGATGCAGGTTACCTGCTAGACGCCACCTGCAACTCTCTCTCTCTCTCTCTTGAACTTCCTAATCAGTTTATATTATGCGTAATAGTTTTTTCAAGCTCAGAGTATTTGGTTCCTATTTACCACGAGAGGATTTAGTGCCAGACTTAGAGTTTTTTATTGAAGCATATGTTGGTTCACATGTCCTTTCTGCACACTATGTTAGAGAAAATGCAGCCTCTGCTCAGCCTCCTCATCATGTCCTCTGCCGCCTGGCAAGTTTACCTCAATTGGATTCAGATAATATCCGTTGTAAATTAGCCCATATTTTTCCCAGGAGAGTCTCCGTCTTGGCGATGCAATCGTTGCAGTAAATTTTCAGCAGATCACAAAGGACAGGAAGGAGTACATTATCGTAACTATTTGTCTCAACTCTTTTGTAAGGCTGCAACCATTTGTAGAGTTTTGTAATAGTGCTACTGTCAGCTTCATTTATTTTTCCCAGCGTAGTCTCCGCCTCGGCACAGGAACATTTAGGATATTTTCTTTTCTCCCAGAGCAGAGAAGCATGTTTTGTTATGTCCACAATAATCGCACAGACTCGAGTCTAAGCCCACGTCAGCTCTCACGTCAGCTCCTACGTCAGCGCCCACGTCAGCGCCCACGTCAGCTCCTACGTCATCGCTCACGTCAGCGCCCACAGCGTCTTCTAGCAGTGATTAGAGCAGTGGTTGCAGGGATCTGTGTCTCGAGGAAATCTCGGAAATGAGCTGAAATATTCCATTAATTTAATTAGTGAGTTAAAGGGCTCTCTGTGTTTCTTGCTCCCCCCCCTCTCTCTCTCTCTTCACTCTCTCTCTTTTTTTTTTTTTTTTTTTTTTTTTTTTTTTTTTTTTTTTTTTTTACACGGTTTGACAAGGTTAAGGATCCCTAGCTTTATTGACAGCTATATTACAGGTTAAGGATTCCTAACTTTATTGGCAAGCTAAGAGCTGTTACCTACATCAGCTCATTTGAAAGCATTTTTATTGTTATGAGACATACAAGTACAGGACAGGATGAAGTTGGAGCCATCTGTGGGCCAGCATTTTCATTTGATCTCTCTCTCTCTCTCTCTCTCTCTCTCTCTCTCTCTCTCTCTCTCTCTCTCTCTCTCTCCCTCTCTCTCTCTCTCTCTATCTCTCTCTCTCTCTCTCTCTCAACTCTCTCTCCCTCTCTCTCCACTATCTTAGCCTGCTACAGGCACTGTGGGGAGTACAGTGCCTGAAGGAGGGGTGGAGATATGTTGAAGTTTCTTAACTGTAGTGTTGACTCGCCTCTGGCAAGACAGTGATGGAGTGAGTGATGATAAAGATGTTTCTTCTTTTTCCGGTCACCCTACCGTCAGTGCTGAGTTGTTATATATGCGTTAATCCATAGTTTTATATTCTGCCTTCATTTTTGTGGCACTGGTTGCCCGGCGTCAGTTATGTTACTCTAGCTAGAGCCGTTCCCCTGTACGTATCTAACTGCACTTCCTACTCATTTATGCAACATTGCAAGCTCCTGAAGATGTGTTGATTGCAACACGAAAGGCCTAGAGCTATCATTCAACTACCCAAGAGGTTTGTGTGCGTGTGTGTGTGTGTGTGTGCAATATGAAGGACTGACGGTTCATATTCACTGCTCAGATGTTTCTTAAAGACGCCGGTGCTTTCATTTAGATTTTAGAAAGACTTTTGATGAAATTCCTCATAAAATATTAATTTGTATTTTGTTAAACATAGCAGGTGTAAAGCGTTGATTATTGCAGTACTGATAATGTGATCAGTAAAGTCACTAGTGGGACTCCCCAAGGATCAGTACTGGCTCGTGTGACCATGTCTTACCATACCTATTTTTTAAACTATGTATGGATTATTATTATTATAATCAAGGGTAAGCGCTAAACCCGTAGGATTATACAGCGCCTGGGGGGGAATGTGGAAGGCATTCAAGCTTAATTCGGGGAACTGGAGCACAGATCAAATTCCCTAAATCAAGAGCCCCTCACCAACATCAAGGAACCTTCCCTGAGGGGAACTATGTATGGAGCCTGTCATTCCTCGTCTTGCCCATCTTCAGGGTGAAAATAGTATTTTCTGACAACTCTGTGGCTCATCTGTGAATTTGTCTTCCTATTGTGCCCTTTTGTATCTGTCTCCCGCCTCTCCAACAGTCTACCCTTATCCTCGTTATCAAGTCTTCTTGATAATTTTTGCATGTCGTTAACATGTCTCCCCATGTTTTTTTCTGTCTTCTGATGTCAGGTTCAGTTCCTTTAGTCTCTCCTAAAGGCACAATTACCTAGCTCGTGTGTGTGTATGTACTCAACTATTTGTTCACCTATTTGTCGTTGCACGAGTCGAGTCACAGCTCCTGGCCCCGCCTCTTTGTTGATTGTTACTAGATCCACTCTCTTCCTGCTCCAAGAGCTTTATCGTACCTCTTCTTATAGCTATGTATGTATCCTGCCACCACTCTGTGTGCGTGTACAGTTCTCGTGGAGAGGGGTATTAAAGTGACTGGTTCTGCCGTTTATGGGTGTGATCGTGCCTGTAAGTGCTGTTTTGGCAGACACTGACCAAGAGACAACGCCTCTACTGACATACAATGTCAGGCATGCCAGGTATAACAGTAAGGATGCCAGACGTAGGATTAAGGTTGCCAGACGCAAGAGTGAGTTTGTCAGACGTAGGAATAAGGTTGTCCGACGCAAGAATAAGGTTGCCAGACGAAGGGGTCAGGTTGCCAGATGAAGGAGTCAGGTTACCAGACGTAGGAGTCAGGTTGCCAGACGTACGAGTCAGGTTGCCCGACGTCGGAATCAGGTTGCCAAACGTACGAGTCAGGTTGCCAGACGTACGAGTCAGGTTGCCAGACGTACGAGTCAGGTTGCCAGACGTACGAGGAGTCAGGTTGCCAGATGCGCGTGAGAGCTGCGCTGACCCACAACAGTCCCAGCCAACACGGTCCTTTTTTTCTCTCCTTTTTTCCACATAAAATGCAAATACGACGAGCAACAGGCAGGAATCCGGTCCTGGGAAACAAGGCCGGAGAGAGAGAGAGAGAGAGAGAGAGAATAAGATTACATGTTAAAGGGAGATATAGCAAAGAATCTTGCGGTCTGTATCGAAGCTATATAGCTACCGTGAAGGTAATTGAGCATGGGCGTAGTTACGTGGGGACGAGGGGAAAGTCGTCCTATCCCCTCTTATTTGAGGGGTGGACAAGATAAGATAAGATTTCGTTCGGATTTTTAACCCCGGAGGGTTAGCCACCCAGGATAACCCAAGAAAGTCAGTGCGTCATCGAGGACTGTCTAACTTATTTCCATTGGGGTCCTTAATCTTGTCCCCCAGGATGCGACCCACACCAGTCGACTAACACCCAGGTACCTATTTGCTGCTAGGTGAACAGGACAACAGGTGTAAGGAAACGTGTCGAAATGTTTCCACCCGCCGGGAATCGAACCCGGGCCCTCCGTGTGTGAAGCGGGAGCTTTAGCCACCAGGCCACCGGGCCACTTTCGTGGGAAAGTGTGTCCTCCCCTTTCACTAGACAACTTCTGAAGTTACACATTGCAGCCAAGTCTCTCTCTATATTTCAATCGTTATTGCAGTTGAAGCCTTGACTCCTGCTAATAAAAGGCATCATTTGCTATGGGAGTTCTTCCATAAAATAAATATCAATGAAGATCATGTGGTATTGTGGTTGAACCTTCAAGTAAACTTGTGGAAACTCAGTACTGTGATTCAACCCTCTTGCTTATATCTCAAGTCATCTGTCAGTTCACTGTCATCTTGAAGAACAAATAGGTATAATACCGTGACTGGTACATTACAGAAATAACCCGCACAGAGCAGAGAGAAGCTTGCGACGACGTTTCGATCCTACTTGGACCATTTACAGTCACAGTGTGACTTTGTAAATGGTCAAAGTCGGACCAAAACGTCGTCGTAAGCTTCTTCCTTCGTGCGGGTTATTTGTGCATCGCCATCTTGTTACTGAAATTCTTCAGTTGTGCCAAATTTTTTCGTACCAGAGTGAACGCCGACACAATATATTTTTTTTCTTTTCAAGAAACATGATCAGTCATCGTCACTGATTCCTGAGAGGTTTTAGATGTGCAAAGATCTTGAAATTATCAAACAAACTAAAAGAATGAGTCTGTTCTCATATCACACACTCGCAGCTCCTGACTTGGAGTTGGATTTGAGTGGGACTTTCACATCAGAGCTTATTTCTTGGGTGGCATTGAAAATTGGGTTGGGCAAATGTTTTGTTAGTGGGATGAATTGTAAAGGACCTGCCTAGTATGGGCCAGCAGGCCTCCTGCAGTGTTCCTCCTTTCTTATGTTCTTATGTTGTCTATCAACTTACCAGATTCACTCTCCTCTAGAGTCCTGTGCCCTGTTGTACCTGCTCATAATAAAATTATGTATGCAGCTTGCCAGCACCATATCTTCGATGAGGTCATTCCATTTCATGATTACCTTATGACTCATTTGTACCTTTAACCTCTAACAGTCCCCCTTGTGTACCAGTTTCTCGCCTCTCAACCAATTTATCCCTGTCAGCCCTGTCAATTCCTAAGTTCCATAAGCCTCTCATATAGTCGTTATGCCCCTTTACTCTTATTGCATATCTCTAACGTGGTTTATGCATGCTGTTTTGTGTGTGTGTGTGTGTGTGTGTGTGTGTGTGTGTGTGTGTGTGTGTGTGTGTGCGCACGTGCATTAGGATATCGAAAAATCATTCTCGTTACCAAGGGCATGATATACAACGTTACCCGTGACGGAACATAGAACTGGCTAACATTAACGATCAATAAACACAATGATTAACGTCAGTGTTACGTTGATGGATGCAAAGCATTGATGTCCACTTCTTTAATAAATGACCATTGATTACCTGCTATTGACAAAACACCTCGTGACTGCCTGACCTTGAATAAATGTTGATATCAAGGGGAACTTTTGTCTTGTTTTTGGTAAGTCATAAATGGTGTCCACTTTCCTTAGATTTAAAAAAAAAATAAAATTTTCCTTGAGAATAATAGTAATGCTGTTAAAGGCAGCTAAAAATAATGCCAGCCTGTTTTTTCTAGCTGACAGTCGTATGGTTGGCTGATAATATTGTACTGTTGCATGACAGCCGTCACATTGTTGACTGACTGAAAGCCTCGTAGTGCTAGTTGATAGTCGACATTGTTGACTGACAGCATCGTTGTGTTAGTTGACAATCGACACATTGTTGACTGACAGCATTGTAGTGTTAGTTGACAGTCGACACATTGTTGATTGACAGCATTGTAGTGTTAACTGACAGTCGACACGTTGATAGAAAAGTCAAGAATGGAAGAGCACTGCAGGAGATAAGTGAGACACATGTACAACAACTAGGTAACTTTAGTCCCGAAACGTTTCGCTCACACAGTAGGCATCGTCAGTCGAATACAGAGGTAGCTAAATATTGAGACAGTAGAATCAGTTTAGAAGTAAAGATGATGTGGCGAGTCCCTCAGTCTTGAGAAGTGTTTAACTCCGTGGACCTGTCGGTATTGTATACCATTATTTTAATATTATAATTACACTGTAATAGGCCTACTGGCCTATGCAAAACAAGTCCTTTTTAAAGCTATCCTTCTCACATATTTGTCTAAACTGTTTTTAAATCATTATTATAATGAAAACTAAACGTTAAACCCACAGGGTCATACAGCGCTGACCTGTTTTTAGAGCTATCCAGACTCTTAGTTTTACTGACTCTGCCTGGCATATTGTCCCACTCATCTATATCTATGTTGAACATTAAAATGGTATAAAATACCGACAGGTTGTTAGGTAAGACACATATGCAACAGTTAGGTATCTTTATTATGAAACGTTTCGCCTACACAGTAGGCTTCTTCAGTCGAGTACAGAAAAGTTGTTTCTTACTATGGAACAATGCTCTTCTCCAGACTGAGGGACTGACCACCTCAAAACTTTAAGGGTGATGGACTGATTACATCGTCTTCAAGTATCTTCTGCTTCTATCAACTTTTCTGTACTCGACTGAAGAAGCCTACTGTGTAGACGAAACGTTTCATAATAAAGATACCTAACTGTTGCATATGTGTCTTACCTAACTACATCTATGTTATCGAATCTGTACCTTTCTGTGCCTTCTCTAAATCTGAATTCATGAAGCTTGAATCCAGTGCTGTGAGTTCTTTCTTGGTTAGATGTTCTTAGTACCCTGCTTATATATCCCTTGTTTAAATCTGTCTTTCTCTTGTGTACTTCACTAAAAACTTCTCTCATTCTACGTCTTACTAGAGAGTAAAGTTCAGGACTCTCAGCTATCATCGTATTTAAGATTCCTCATAGAGTGAACTCATCTTCTCATCATTCTTTGTATGTTTCCCAATGTACTTACATCCACTCTCTTGTACTTGAATAGTATGCAGTACCGACGAGATGAAGAATTATCCACATGTACGACATCTGCGTGTCTTTATTTATAGACGTTTCACCATCCACTGGATTGTAATACAAAACAAAGACATAATGTGAAGATCGTAGAACTATATACAAAAAATGAAGTAATCAGTTCCTTAGTCTTGGAGTGGTGATGAACATCGTAGTTGTGAGGAGTCTGATGCACAGGCAGAAGGATTGGTACTTATATACTGGCATCAGATGAGGGATGTGCAGTAGACGAAGGTATTGTCAGTGGTAGACGGGAATTCTCATTGGAAGTAGATAGGTCATAACCAAGGGATGAGTCAGTAGTAAGCAAGAAGGTCGTGGAGATGCCCTCTGAACCAAGATTTATGGAATCTTGGTTCAGATTTATCAACCCCAGGCTGAGGGACTGATTACCTCAAACTACTACTCATTATCTTTCTCCGTTCTTCTCTGTATTGGACTGGAGAAACCACTGGCTGGCGAAATGTTTCCTCATTCTTCAACCTGTGGGTTGTTTTCGTTCCCAAGGATTCGGGTGTTTGCAGTTTTTCCCCATACAACGACAGCCACATATCCAAACAAACCTTTCAATCTATTGTTCAGGTCTGTGAATATATCATTTAGCCTATAAATCCTTTATTTGGCCTGTCAGTCTATTATTCAGCCTATGAATCTGTTATTTGGTCTGTCAGTCTGTTATTCAGTCTATGAATCTGTAGGCAGACAGCAATGACTTGTTGGCTGACATTCGCTGCATTGTTGGCTGACAGTAGTATCGTTAGCTGGCAGCATTCTGTTGGTCGACAGTCGTATTTTTGACTGACAAGAGGGACAAATTGGCTTTTATTGGGTCACGTGTGTATATGAAGACGAATATTCTCAGACGTCGATACTTCCAGTGTTTCTGTCAGCGCTGTGGCCCTCGTGGGTTTAGCGCTTAGTTATGATTATAATATTAATAATCAGTATTGTAATAATATTTGTGAGGTTAAACACAACGGGAGATAATAATAATAATGTAATAATATTAATAATAATAATAATAAATCGTCCCTACAGGCTGTGTGTCACAGTGGGAACACATACTTATATAATAATAATAATAATAATAATAATCATAATAATAATATATCGTGCCGAGACTGTATGCATCACAGTGTAGGGTCATACATTATCATATTCACTGCGCCGGTGTTTTATACTTTCTTATGTTTGAAAAGTCACGCTGAGTGAACCACCCGGGTTTAACGCCTTATACGAACATGCTGAAAGTGATCCCATTTGAAGAACTGAAGAAAAACTCGTTTAAATTTATGGATTCCAGTGATGCTATATTGATGGTAATTATGGTGAAGGGCATTCTTGTGTGTGTGTGTGTGTGTGTGTGTGGGTGTGGGTGTGTGTGTGTGTGTGGGTGTGTGTGTGTGTGTGTGTGTGTGGGTGTGTATGTGGGTGTGTGTGTGTGTGTGTGTACTCACCTATTTGTACTCACCTATTTGTGGTTGCAGGGGTCGATTCACAGCTCCTGGCCCCGCCTCTTCGCTGATTGCTACTAGGTCCTCTCTCTCCCTGCCCCATGAGCTCTATCATACCTCGCCTTAAAACTATGTATGGTTCCTGCCTCCACCACATCACTTTCTAGGCTATTCCATGGCCTGACTACTCTATGACTGAAGAAATACTTCCTAACATCCCTTTGATTCATCTGAGTCTTCAACTTCCAATTGTGACCTCTTGTGTCTGTGTCCCATCTCTGGAACATCCCGTCTTTGTCCACCTCGTCTATTCCGCGCAGTATTTTATATGTCGTTATCATGTCTCCCCTGACCCTCCTGGCCTCCAGTGTCGTCAGGCCGATTTCCCTCAACCCTTCTTCGTAGGACAATCCCCTTAGCTCTGGGACTAGTCTTGTTGCAAACCTTTGCACTTTCTCTAATTTCTTGACGTGCTTGACTAGGTGTGGATTCCAAACTGGTGCTGCATACTCCAGTATGGGCCTGACGTAAATGGTATACAGAGTCTTAAACGAATCCATACTGAGGTATCGGAACGCTATCCGTAGGTTTGCCAGGCGCCCGTATGCTGCAGCAGTTATCTGATTGATGTGCGCCTCATAAGATATGCTCGGTGTTATACTCACCCCCAGATCTTTTTCCTTGAGTGAGGTTTGCAGTCTTTGGCCATCTAAACTATATTGTGTCTGCGGTCTTCTTTGCCCTTCCCCAATCTTCATGACTTTGCATTTGACAGGGTTAAATTCAAGGAGCCAGTTGCTGGACCAGGCTTGTAGCCTGTCCAGGTCTCTTTGTAGTCCTGCCTGATCCTCATCCGATTTGATTCTTCTCATTAACTTCGCATCATCTGCAAACAAGGACACTTCTGAGTCTATCCCTTCCGTTATGTCGTTCACATATACCAAGAACAGCACAGGTCCTAGGACTGACCCCTGTGGAACCCCGCTTGTCACAGACGCCCACTCTGACACCTCGTCGCGTACCATGACTCGTTGTTGCCTCCCTGTCAGGTATTCTCTGATCCATTGCAGTGCCTTTCCTGTTATGTGTGCCTGATCCTCTAGCTTTTGCAGTAACCTCTTGTGAGGAACTGTGTCGAAGGCCTTCTTGCAGTTCAAAAATATGCAGTCGATCCACCCCTCTCTCTCTTGTCTTACTTCTGTCACCTTGTCATAAAACTCTAGTAGGTTTGTGACACAGGATTTTCCTTCCCTGAAACCGTGCTGGTTGTCATTTATACACTTGTTTCTTTCCAGGTGCTCCACCACTCTCCTCCTGATGATCTTCTCCATGACCTTGCATACTATACACGTTAGTGATACAGGTCTGTAGTTTAGTGCCTCATGTCTGTCTCCCTTTTTAAAAATTGGGACTACATTTGCCATTTTCCATACCTCAGGGAGTTGCCCAGTTTCAAATGATGTGTTGAAGATCTTTGTTAATGGCTCACACAATATCTCTGCTCCCTCTTTAAGGACCCATGGAGAGATGTCTGGTCCCACCGCCTTTGAGGTGTCAAGTTCGCATAGCAGCTTCTTCACCTCCTCCTTGGTTATATGTACCTCATCCAGCACTTGCTGGTGTGCCCCCCTGCTCTGATTTCCTGGAGTCCTACTGGTTTCCACTGTAAATACCTCTTTAAATCTTGTGTTGAGCTCCTGACATACCTCTCGGTCGTTTCTTGTGAATTCCCCATCACCCTTCCTCAGTCTGATTACCTGGTCCTTGACTGTTGTTTTCCTCCTGATGTGGCTGTACAACAGCTTCGGGTCAGTCTTTACTTTTGATGCTATGTCATTTTCATATTGTCACTGAGCCTCCCTTCTTATCTGTGCATATTCGTTTCTGGCTCTTCGGCTAATTTCTTTATTTTCCTGAGTTCTCTGTCTTCTGTACCTTTTCCATTCTCTAGTACACCTAGTTTTTGCCTCCCTACACCTTTGGGTGAACCAAGGACTCGTTCTGTTCTTCCCATTATTTTTGTTTCCCTTGGGAACAAACCTCTCCTCTGCTTCCTTGCATTTTGTTGCCACATAGTCCATCATTTCTTGTACTGGTTTTCCTGTCAGTTCCCTCTCCCACTGAATGTCTTGAAGGAAGTTCCTCATGCCTGAGTAGTTCCCCCTTTTGTAGTTTGGTTTTTCCCAGCCTATTCCTGCTACTCTCCACTTGGAGCTCAACTATGTAGTCGAAGCACAGAACCACATGATCACTAGCTCCCAGGGGCCTTTCATACATGATACCCTCGATGTCCGAACTACTCAAGGTGAATACAAGGTCCAGTCTTGCTTGTTCATCCTCTCCTCTCTCTCTGGTAGTGTCTCTAACATGTTGATGCATGAGGTTTTCCAGTACCACATCCATCATCTTGGCTCTCCATGTTTCGGGACCCCCATGGGGCTCCAGGTTTTCCAAGTCAATCTCCTTGTGATTGAAATCACCCATAACTAGTAACTTTGCTCCCCCCATGTGTGCTCTCCTGGCCACCTTGGCTAGTGTGTCGATCATTGCTCTGTTGCTCTCATTGTATTCTTCTCTTGGCCTCCTGCAGTTCTGTGGTGGGTTGTACATTACTTCAATTATCACCTTATGTCCCTCAGACTGGATTGTTCCTACTAAGTAGTCCCTTTCGCCCGTGCCATCCATTCCTTCCATTTTCTCAAAACCCCACTGGTTTTTAATGAGCAGT
>NC_091329.1:7402501-7447501 GCF_038502225.1 Cherax quadricarinatus | reverse complement strand
CTGGAAGAGGTCTTGCCGAATCCAGGGCATGGCAGAAAAATCAGGTGTCAAGTTTGATCCAGTGAAGGGAAAAAGGTTGCCTCAGTTCTTTGGATCAAGAACCTAACCTCAACAGCGTCTAGGTACTCCCCTTCCCCCTTGTCCTTAGACTTCAGGTCACCAGCGTCTTGGTACTTATCTTCCTCTTAGACTTCAGGTCACAGACATACACAGTTGGCTGACCCTTGATAAAGGAGTAAGTTTATTTATGTACATTTACACATATATACAGTTACACGAATTATATTGTAACATCAAGATAACCCCCAAAAAATGTCAACGTAACTTATTTCTATTGGAGGGTCTTAATACTGGTGAAGGGCTCTTGATCCAAGGACTGGAACCACTCTCTCTCTGGGTCAAATCTCTTTCTTCTGTTTATTCATACATGTTTAGTGATTCCCTGTGAATATAGTATATTGTTGCATGCGGTTCCACTGTACGATAACTACGGGAGAAAACGGGAAGTGGATGTCAGGTTAGGTTAGGTTTGTCAGGAAACAGGACAAGTGTTTCCTAAAGCAGGTCTTAACTCATAAGATAACTCGCAGCTGGAGCTTTTGGTCATCTGGCCGAGGCCTTCCACTGGCTTACCCCTCCACCCCTATAAAAATTATGGTTATGATTGTTGGCTGTAGTTCCGTGGTATGACAACTACAACAAAAAACAGGAATCTCGTACTGACTGTTGTACAATATGATTACAAGAGAAAACGGAGTGTGGTGGTGGTGGCTGACTACGATAATTGTGACCCTGGGGATTAGTGCTCCCGCTTGATCCAGTTACTGGATAATTATGATTGTGGCTGCCTTGTTCTCTCAGATTGTTGGTGCTTCTTGTCGCCTCTTACACTAACACCACCACCACCACCACCACCATTCATCACCACCACCACCACCACCATTCATCAACACCACCACTACCTCCATTCATCAACACCACCACTACCACCATTCATCAGCACCACTACCACCATCCATCAACACCACTAACACCACCATCCATCAGCACCACCACCACCATTCATCAACACCACCACTACCTCCATTCATCAACACCACCACTACCACCATTCATCAGCACCACTACCACCATCCATCAACACCACTAACACCACCATCCATCAGCACCACCACCACCATTCATCAACACCACCATTACCACCATTCAACAACACCACCACCACTACCACCACCATTCATCAACACCACCGGTGGCCTGGTGGCTAAAGCTCCCGCTTCACACACGGAGAGCCCGGGTTCGATTCCCGGCGGGTGGAAACATTTCGACACGTTTCCTTACACCTGTTGTCCTGTTCACCTAGCAGCAAATAGGTACCTGGGTGTTAGTCGACTGGTGTGGGTCGCATCCTGGGGGACAAGATTAAGGACCACAATGGAAATAAGTTAGACAGTCCTCGATGACGCACTGACTTTCTTGGGTTATCCTGGGTGGCTAACCCTCCGGGGTTAAAAATCCGAACGAAATCTTATCTTACCATCCATCAGTACCACCACCACCATCCATCAACACCACCACTACCACCATTCATCAGCACCAACACCACCATCCATCAACACCACTACCACTACCATCCATCAGCACCACCACCACCATTCATCAACACTATTACTACCACCATTCATCAGCACCACCACCATCCATACACACCACCACCACCACTACCACCATCCATCAACACCACCACCACCACTACAACCATCCATCAACACCACCACTACCACCATCCATCAACACCACCACCACTACCACCATCCATCAACACCACCACCACCACTACCACCAACACCACCACCACCACTACCACCAACACCACCACCACCACTACCACCATCCATCAACACCACCACCACCACTACCACCATCCATCAACACCACCATCCATCAACACCACCACCACTACCACCATCCATCAGCACCACCACCACCACTACCACCATCCATCAGCACCACCATCCATCAGCACCACCACTACCACCATCCATCAGCACCACCACCACCACTACCACCATCCATCAACACCACCACCACCACCATCCATCAACACCACCACCACTACCACCATCCATCAGCACCACCACCACCACCACTACCACCATCCATCAGCACCACCACCACCACTACCACCATCCATCAGCACCACCACCACCACTACCACCATCCATCAGCACCACCACCACCACTACCACCATCCATCAACACCACCACCACCACTACCACCATCCATCACCACCACCACCACCCCCACTACCACCATCCATCAACACCACCATCCATCAACACCACCACCACTACCACCATCCATCAGCACCACCACCACCACTACCACCATCCATCAGCACCACCACTACCACCATCCATCAGCACCACCACCACCACTACCACCATCCATCAACACCACCACCACCACTACCACCATCCATCAACACCACCACCACTACCACCATCCATCAGCACCAACACCACCACTACCACCATCCATCAGCACCACCACCACCACTACCACTATCCATCAGCACCACCACCACCACTACCACCATCCATCAGCACCACCACCACCACTACCACTATCCATCAGCACCACCACCACCACTACCACCATCCATCAGCACCACCACCACCACTACCACCATCCATCAACACCACCACCACCACTACCACCATCCATCACCACCACCACTACCACCATCCATCAACACCACCACTACCACCATCCATCACCACCACCACCACCACCACTACCACCATCCATCACCACCACCACCACCACTACCACCATCCATCACCACCACCACCACCACTACCACCATCCATCACCACCACCACTACCACCATCCATCACCACCACCACTACCACCATCCATCAACACCACCACCACCACTACCACCATCCATCACCACCACCACCACCCCCACTACCATCATCCATCAACACCACCACCACCACTACCACCATCCATCACCACCACCACCACCACTACCACCATCCATCAACACCACCACTACCACCATCCATCAGCACCACCACCACCGGACTTTGGGTGTAGGAAATTCAAGGGACTAAGTTATGTGTAGTATGCTACCATAAATCACTAAGCTACTGTACCCATGGGACGAAGTTTCGTATTTATCCTGTGGAATTATATTACACAGGAGGGGAAATTATAATACCCAAGGGGAGGAAATTATATCACTCAGGGGATGGAATTATATCAGTCAGGCTGTGATCCATTCTCCCATTCTCATTCCTCATTTTTTTTTTTCACATTTTACTAAAAGTCAGTTTTTGCTATTGTCTGTTATTTTTGTCTTTTTTTTTTAGGTTAGGTTTGTTATTTTAGGTTAGGCTAGTTTAGGTTAGGTTAGGCTACATTAGGTTAGACTAGGTTAGGTTAGGTTAGGCTAGGCTAGGTTAGTTTAGGTTAGGCTAGGTTAGGGTAGGTTAGGTTAGGTTAGGCTAGGTTAGGTTAGGTTAGGCTAGGCTACATTAGGTTAGACTAGGTTAGGTTAGGTTAGGCTAGGTTAGGTTAGGCTAGGTTAGGGTAGGTTAGGTTAGGCTAGACTAGGTTAGGTTAGGCTAGGTTAGGTTAGGCTGTTAGGTTAGCTTAGGCTACATTAAGTTAGCTTAACGGTTGTTCTAGCAGGATATGTGAGCAACTACATCGTTGTTTGAGACCGAAAACTCACTTCTTAAACACCAGTATAAGGAAATTGTAAAACAAAATATGTATTGTATGCTTCACCCATATATTTCATTCAGTCTAGCATGGGAACCGTTTGCGATTTACAAGGTGCGTAACAGCACCGTCAAGTCAGTCACCCGTGCATAGGCAGGTTGAATACTGGAATATCTCAGTACAAGTCAGAAACATAAGCTCATCAACTTGTATATCAAAATATATCATAAGTCCCTACCCACTAGACAATCATATAAGGTGCTAAATATCGAAGTATACTTGTCACATACGAGCAGTGTTGTACATCTTTGCTTTATACACAATCTACACAAGAGTGTGCATAAACAACCCTTCTTGTCAGTCCAGTAATGATATGAATCCTCACTTAGCATACGAAGTCCACAAGACTGTGCAGACGGTGCCCACAAACGGCTTAGTCCAACAGTGATCATGCCAGCCAGACGTTAAGTTCAGTCTAAGACAACTGTGTTATGTAAGCAGGTGTTTGTGGCTATGATTTATGGAGACTATGAGCCACAGTCACCGTCCCTCCCTCTCGGCGAGTTGAGTATTTCAAGGACATGACTACGAGGACTTCGTCAGTGCTTGCAAGTCATTGATTGACAACAGAACAGACATTGATGAGGCAACCAAGCTGAATTACCTTAAGTGTCTAGATAGTAAAGGGTGAACCCTTTGAACCGATTAGAACATTCCCAGTAGTTAAAGATAAAGTCATCAAGCTGACCAGATAAAAGTTACACATGCAATCAAGATTACTAGCTGGAAGCCACCCCGACACTGCCTGCTGAGTAACTGAGAGCAAAGTGTGGTTGAGGCCAGCACCAGGGTGTCAGCTAGGGAAGAGACCCCCTTGCAACATCATGTTAAGAAACTATTTTGCAAATCAAGCAGTGGGGTGATCAGCTGGGTCTTACATTAGGTTCCTTCAGTCACCTCCCTTAATTTTAATTACTCCTGTTAAATTTCCGTGCAAAGCGTGAATTAAAGAGGTCTTGGAAAAGGTAGCGGATCGCCTTTCAGATTTACCTGGAGTTATGTTTGCAAACAGCTTCATCCCATTACCAATATATTTCTGATATTCGCCACTTTTATCTCTCCATACTCTGCCCATTACCCACCCATCATGGTAGGCGCCATCACGCCTGCGAAGGAGTCTTCATGGGCATTGAATCTGGTCTGCACTTCCCTATGAGAAACCCGATTACCCTTCATACTTCACAAGGTAAACGACCCATATGGCTTTAACGCTTGCCTATGAGTAAAATAAATACACACATAGAAGTAGCTTATGAAGACATTTCGGTCCGACTTGAACCATTAATTAGTCACACTAACACACGAAGATGGAGAAAGTATATATAGGAGAGGAGGACAGGACGGGATAATAATAATAGTGAAAAACATACCCAACCCAACATGCCCCTTTCCCCCAAATATTTTTACTTTTTTGTTTGTTTACACTGCCAGTAATCCTTTCCCAAATACCCAGCTTGTTTATGCATGAACAGCTATACTGACTGTGTGAAAATCTCCGTCAATGGAAATGAATGATTTTTAATATTTAAATTTAGAGCTTTTAGCCTATTATATATAAAATATAAGTAATGTATATGTATTCTGTCTTTAGATAAAGTCTACGTAGAATATAGAATATAAGGGGTGGTAGGAGAAAATATTCAGAGGGAACCTAGAGTTTTCCCTAAGTAACTTTATTCTTTTCTCTGAGGATGAGGGTCCCCAGCATAATTACAGTGTATATATATATATATATATATATATATATATATATATATATATATATATATATATATATATATATATATATATATATATATATATATAATGCGGTCATTGTACAATGACCAGCTGGCAGCTCTTCATCTCTACCCCTGCATTTGTAGTTAGGTATAATGACATCAAATACAAGGGTTAAGTATTTGTCATTATTCTGTTTCTGCGTGAATTTAGAGGGCGGCTGTACGAGCGAACACCCACCACCTCCACCGTTATGATGAGAGGCTTCTACCTTTCGTTACTCTAAGTCCTTCCAACAAATCTAACTTATCTCTTTGTGTATATATTTTTCTGTCTTATTAAGGCTGTTTAGAAAGTTGGATTGTAAAGCTATTAACTTCATAGGGTTCATTAAGGCTGTATGTAACTTGAATCACTACCAATTAAGGATAATTTGATAACTAAAATAGGAATTAAAATAAACTCTGTGTATAAATATCGAGAGAGAGAGAGAGAGAGAGAGAGAGAGAGACGCAGACACACACACGCACCTCTCAGTGTGTGTGATAAATAAAGTTCCAATTATTGGTTAACTGAACTTAAAATCTATTAACTACCAATTAGAATGTAGGAGTGTAGGGATTAAATTACACTCAGTGTATATACGCTTCTTTGTGTATATACACTTCTTAGTGTATATACGCTTCTTAGTGTATATACGCTTCTTAGTGTATATACGCTTCTTAGTGTATATACGCTTATTAGTGTATATACGCTTCTTAGTGTATATACGCTTCTTAGTGTATATACGCTTCTTAGTGTATATACGCTTCTTAGTGTATATACGCTTCTCAGTGTATATACGCTTCTCAGTGTATATACGCTTCTTAGTGTATATACGCTTCTCAGTGTATATACGCTTCTCAGTGTATATACGCTTCTTAGTGTATATACGCTTCTCAGTGTATATACGCTTCTTAGTGTATATACGCTTCTCAGTGTATATACGCTTCTTAGTGTATATACGCTTCTCAGTGTATATACGCTTCTCAGTGTATATACGCTTCTTAGTGTATATACGCTTCTCAGTGTATATATCCTTTGTCTCGAATTACTAAATTACTAAATTACTAAATTATGGATATTTTTTAATATAGATATTTAAATATTTCAAAATTAGTAATGTTACTGAAATTTTACACTATATCGAATTTTTCAATATTACATATTTTTATTATTATTAAATCTTAATATATTATAAGTAGTTATTTTTATATTAAAAATTTATTATTATTATTATTATTTAGTAATTTATAATTATTATTGTTAGATTTTCATATATTGGTGATTATTTTCATTTTATTTTTGTCACGATCTTTCATTATTTCCGATTTTTTGAATCCATTATTTTTCGATGAGTGTCTTAAAGACGTATGTCACTGTAGAATGGAGAACAAGAAGGAACCGATGATAAAAATAGATGTGAAGGGGAGACAGAAAGAGAGAATACAATAACAGGTATGCAAGTATGATCTAGTGAATAAAAATAAAAGGAATAATGAATAAAGGTATATAATTAGGTAGGGAGAAGAATAATACCCACAAGGAGAAAGCAATAAGCGATAAGAGAGAGAGAGAGAGATAAGGGTAAGAAAAAGGAGTTAGATATAGGATTTGATGAGAGTGGAATTTATGGGTTATTGACTGAGAGGGAAGCGGCAAGGGATGTGAGGAGAGGGAGAATAAATGATGAGGGAAGGGATGAGGAAGAGGGAGAGAGAGAGAGAGGGTGAGAGTGAGAGTAACTATGACGACTTGCTGTTGGTAAGAGCTGGGTAGTAAGATTTTAAGCTTTTCCTGCCTCATCTCTCTTACTGTCTTGCTGAATCTTAGTGCACACTGAGTCGTGATAGTTGCTTCAGACTGCCATAGGTGCCACTGGGACCTTTGTTTAATAGTTGACAGCAGCTTCAGACTACCAAAGGTGTCACTGTAACCTTTGTTTCATACCAGAGCGTCGCCTTAGACTAGGAGCGAGACTTTTGTTTGTCATCTAAGCATTGCTGCACTGTGTACAGAGGCACCTGAGGCAGGTAAGTTAATTAACCAGGTACAGGTGTGATTATCACCTGAATAAAAAATATCCACAATTCCTCCTCCACTATTGGAAACCGATATTGCTGTTTCTCAATAGATTTTTTTCTTGGCTCTCCATGTATGTATACTCTATATACATATTTCTTGACTTTATAGGGGAATGTAGTATATGGGTGTGTTCACCCATCCATCTTGTTCCTTTATTATCACAGTTATTCTGTTTCTGGAATTCCAGCTGGAAGGTGAGATAGGATTTTTTATTTGTATACCCGTGGTTATTGATTGTTCTTCATGATGCTACTTTGCTCCAGTAACTCCACCACTCTGATCCTCTTCTACGTTATTTCAAAAAAGCAAAGTCACTGTTACAGAATTGTAGTTCAAGGCAAGCTGGAAGTGCCCCAGTGGGTTTAAAGCAAGCTGGCTGTGCCCCAGTGGGTTTAAAGCAAGCTGGCTGTGCCCCAGTGGGTTTAAAGCAAGCTGGCTGTGCCCCAGTGGGTTTAAAGCAAGCTGGCTGTGCCCCAGTGGGTTTAAAGCAAGCTGGCTGTGCCCCAGTGGGTTTAAAGCAAGCTGGCTGTGCCCCAGTGGGTTTAAAGCAAGCTGGCTGTGCCCCAGTGGGTTTAAAGCAAGCTGGCTGTGCCCCAGTGGGTTTAAAGCAAGCTGGCTGTGCCCCAGTGGGTTTAAAGCAAGCTGGCTGTGCCCCAGTGGGTTTAAAGCAAGCTGGCTGTGCCCCAGTGGGTTTAAAGCAAGCTGGCTGTGCCCCAGTGGGTTTAAAGCAAGCTGGATGTGCCCCAGTGGGTTTAAAGCAAGCTGGCTGTGCCCCAGTGGGTTTAAAGCAAGCTGGCTGTGCCCCAGTGGGTTTAAAGCAAGCTGGCTGTGCCCCAGTGGGTTTAAAGCAAGCTGGAAGTGCCCCAGTGGGTTTAAAGCAAGCTGGCTGTGCCCCAGTGGGTTTAAAGCAAGCTGGCTGTGCCCCAGTGGGTTTAAAGCAAGCTGGCAGTGCCCCAGTGGGTTTAAAGCAAGCTGGCTGTGCCCCAGTGGGTTTAAAGCAAGCTGGCTGTGCCCCAGTGGGTTTAAAGCAAGCTGGCAGTGCCCCAGTGGGTTTAAAGCAAGCTGGCTGTGCCCCAGTGGGTTTAAAGCAAGCTGGCTGTGCCCCAGTGGGTTTAAAGCAAGCTGGCTGTGCCCCAGTGGGTTTAAAGCAAGCTGGCAGTGCCCCAGTGGGTTTAAAGCAAGCTGGCAGTGCCCCAGTGGGTTTAAAGCAAGCTGGCTGTGCCCCAGTGGGTTTAAAGCAAGCTGGCTGTGCCCCAGTGGGTTTAAAGCAAGCTGGCTGTGCCCCAGTGGGTTTAAAGCAAGCTGGCTGTGCCCCAGTGGGTTTAAAGCAAGCTGGCAGTGCCCCAGTGGGTTTAAAGCAAGCTGGCAGTGCCCCAGTGGGTTTAAAGTAAGCTGGCTGTGCCCCAGTGGGTTTAAAGCAAGCTGGCTGTGCCCCAGTGGGTTTAAAGCAAGCTGGCTGTGCCCCAGTGGGTTTAAAGCAAGCTGGCTGTGCCCCAGTGGGTTTAAAGCAAGCTGCCTGTGCCCCGTGGGTTTAAAGCAAGCTGGCTGTGCCCCGTGGGTTTAAAGCAAGCTGACTGTGCCCCAGTGGGTTTAAAGCAAGCTGGTTGTGCCCCAGTGGGTTTAAAGCAAGCTGGCTGTGCCCCAGTGGGTTTAAAGCAAGCTGCCTGTGCCCCGTGGGTTTAAAGCAAGCTGGCTGTGCCCCGTGGGTTTAAAGCAAGCTGACTGTGCCCCAGTGGGTTTAAAGCAAGCTGGTTGTGCCCCAGTGGGTTTAAAGCAAGCTGGCTGTGCCCCGTGGGTTTAAAGCGAGCTGGCTGTGCCCCAGTGGGTTTAAAGCAAGCTGGCTGTGCCCCAGTGGGTTTAAAGCAAGCTGGCTGTGCCCCGTGGGTTTAAAGCAAGCTGTCTGTGCCCCAGTGGGTTTAAAGCAAGCTGGCAGTGCCCCAGTGGGTTTAAAGCAAGCTGGCTGTGCCCCAGTGGGTTTAAAGCAACCCGGCTGTGCCCCAGTGGGTTTAAAGCAAGCTGGCTGTGCCCCAGTGGGTTTAAAGCAAGCTGGCTGTGCCCCAGTGGGTTTAAAGCAAGCTGGCTGTGCCCCAGTGGGTTTAAAGCAAGCCGGCTGTGCCCCAGTGGGTTTAAAGCAAGCTGGCTGTGCCCCAGTGGGTTTAAAGCAAGCTGGCTGTGCCCCAGTGGGTTTAAAGCAAGCTGGCTGTGCCCCAGTGGATCTAATTTTATTATTTTCAACGTTGTCTAACAGCTGCTCTAGTTCAAGAGAGTTGATGAAGATTACTGTAAACGGTTCAGACAACTTTCGCTTCTTCTTTCAGAAGGTTAAGGTGATGCATTGTCAAGTGTTGCGTGCGTCACTTTATAAGAACATAAGAACGAAGGAACATTGCAACAGGCCTACTGACCCATGCGAAGCAGGTCCATGCCACCCCCCGGCCTAGAACAATGACCACCTAGTCAGGTCACTTCCACTTATATCTTGCTTCTTAACAAAGATAAAGGATGACTTACGTATGACCCTCTCTGTATATCTTGTTTCGTGCGGCTTGTGCTCAGTATGTTGTGGCCGGAGAAAATAACGGAATTGTGGCCATTCCAGCGGATAGATGTCTCCTTAGGAATTGATATCGACGTAAGTGGTTTAGAAAAACCGACGAGTTGAAGAATGAGACACTTGTGCAACGTTTGGGAATCTTTATTGAGGACACGTTTCGCCAGCCAGTGGCTTCTTCAGTCCAATACAGAGAAGAACGGTGGAAGATGAGGAGGTAATCAGTCCCTCAGCCTGGAGTCGATGTCTTCACTCCAAGTACTCTTGCACAGAGGCTAATATTTCTTCGAGTAATGGCGTATTGTCATCATTGAAAATGCCCAGAATTGTGTAATAGTTGTTTTAAATAGACTTTGTAATTACGTAAATTGTTGATTGTTTACCGCAGGGTTTCCCAAAGTGGTTAATATCGACCCGTAAGGGTCAAAACGGTCGAAAAATGACTGCGGGGTCAAAAGGGGGTCAGTAAATAAATACTTCTCGTTATTTTTCATAATTTAAGAATTACTTATTTTTTATGAAGTCAGTTATTATCTATTAATAATAATAATAATAGTAATAATAATAATATTATTATTATTATTATTATTATTATTATTATTATTATTATTATTACAACCCAGGATTCCAAATGGCCTGTTATCCCGGGTGTAATGGGAGCAAAATAAACACAGCAGAAAAAGTTTAGACTTACATTATCCTTCACCAATTTAGAACAGCAATATGTACACTATGTACAGTGATAAGTATAGCGCACTCCACGGTAAGCAAGGCAGAAATAGAAGCCACAAGATAGCAGACCGTGCTTCAACCAGCTCTAGAATGGAAATGACAAGGACAGACAGGAGAGTGGTACCCACATAACCTCTGCAATTGCCAAAACCATCTTCTTATTGGCTGGAACCTGGTCACTAGTTGAACGACGGGGCCCCATCATCAACTCTTAGCAACCTGGTTCGCTGGTTGGGGGAGATAGCCTGTAAATGAGGGTGTGTACATGCGCCGAATAAAGGTTACGTACTCTTTGCATGCCACAGTTATTGTTATTATTATTATTATTATTATTATTATTCGTAGAACTATGAGTTAAAGTACTATTAATTACATTATTTTTAAATAATAAATGTTTGAGGGCCTATGAACGTTCTGAAACTTCTTGAAGGTGCTGATGAACACTGATGACACTTGATGAAGGTGAGGAGGTGAAGAGTCTGGGGATCCCAGGTTAACCCTCAGTTCATTACTTCTTCTCTTTAGTTTACAAAACCACAGTGTTGCTTATGTGAACAGTGCGCTCAGTCTGTATGTTTTACAGTCTGTGTGATCATCATGGGCTTGGCATCTCTCGTTTTGAAAGTTCTCATTATCCATCCTATCATTTTCTTTGCACGTGCGATCGTGGCACTGTTGTGATCCTTAAAAGTGAGATCCTCAGACATTACTACTCCCAGGTCCCTTACATTATTTTTCCGCTCTATTGTATGGCCGGAGTCAGTAGTATACTCTGTTCTGTTCTGTCTGTGTGTGTATGTTGTACAGTCTGTGTGTATGTTGTACAGTCTGTGTGTGTATGTTGTACAGTCTGTGTGTATGTTGTACAGTCTGTGTATGTTTTACAGTCTGTGTGTGTATGTTTTACAGTCTGTGTGTGTATGTTGTACAGTCTGTGTGTATGTTGTACATTCTGTGTGTGTATGTTGTACAGTCTGTGTATGTATGTTGTACAGTCTGTGTGTGTATGTTGTACAGTCTGTGTGTGTATGTTGTACAGTCTGTGTGTGTATGTTGTACAGTCTGTGTGTGTATGTTGTACAGTCTGTGTGTGTATGTTGTACAGTCTGTGTGTGTATGTTGTACAGTCTGTGTGTGTATGTTGTACAATGTGTGTACGTTGTACAGTCTGTGTGTGTATGTTGTACAGTCTGTGTGTGTATGTTGTACAGTCTGTGTGTGTATGTTGTACAGTCTGTGTGTATGTTGTACAGTCTGTGTGTGTATGTTGTACAGTCTGTGTGTATGTTGTACAGTCTGTGTGTGTATGTTGTACAGTCTGTGTGTATGTTGTACAGTCTGTGTGTATGTTGTACAGTCTGTGTGTGTATGTTGTACAGTCTGTGTGCATGTGCAGTCTGTGTGCATGTTGTACAGTCTGTTTTGTGACTGTTGTACAATCTGTTATGTGGCTGTTGTACACTGTTATGTGACTGTTGTACAGTCTGTTATGTGACTAATACACTCTGTTAAGTGACTGTTGTACACTCTTATATGAATGTTGTACACTGTTATGTGACTTGTACAGTGTTATGTGACTGTTGTACAGTCTGTTATGTGACTGTTGTACACTCTTATATGACTGTTGTACACTCTGTTATGTGACTTGTACAGTCTGTTATGTGACTTGTACAGTCTGTTATGTGACTTGTACAGTCTGTTATGTGACTTGTACAGTCTGTTATGTGACTGTTGTACACTCTTATGCAACCGTTGTGCAGTCTGTTATGTGACTTGTACAGTCTGTTATGTGACTGTTGTACACTCTTATGTAACCGTTGTGCAGTCTGTTATGTGACTTGTACAGTCTGTTATGTGGCTGTTGTACAGTCTGTTATGTGACTGTTGTACACTCTTATGTGACTTGTACAGTCTGTTATGTGACTGTTGTCAGTCTGTTATGTGACTGTTGTACACTCTTATGTAACCGTTGTGCAGTCTGTTATGTGACTGTTGTACAGTCTGTTATGTGACTGTTGTACAGTCTGTTATGTGACTGTTGTACAGTCTGTTATGTGACTGTTGTACAGTCTGTTATGTGACTGTTGTACAGTCTGTTATGTGACTGTTGTACACTCTTATGTAACCGTTGTGCAGTCTGTTATGTGACTGTTGTACAGTCTGTTATATGACTGTTGTACACTTATGTAACCGTTGTACAGTCTGTTATATGACTGTTGTACAGTCTGTTATGTGACTGTTGTACAGTCTGTTATATGACTGTTGTACAGTCTGTTATATGACTGTTGTACAGTCTGTTATATGACTGTTGTACAGTCTGTTATATGACTGTTGTACAGTCTGTTATATGACTGTTGTACACTCTTATGTAACCGTTGTACAGTCTGTTATATGACTGTTGTACACTTATGTAACCGTTGTACAGTCTGTTATATGACTGTTGTACACTCTTATGTAACCATTATACAGTCTGTTATATGACTGTTGTACACTCTTATGTAACCGTTGTACAGTTTGTTATATGACTGTTGTACACTCTTATGTAACCGTTGTACAGTCTGTTATATGACTGTTGTACACTCTTATGTAACCGTTGTACAGTCTGTTATATGACTGTTGTACAGTCTGTTATATGACTGTTGTACAGTCTGTTATGTGACTGTTGTACAGTCTGTTATGTGACTGTTGTACAGTCTGTTATGACTGTTGTACAGTCTGTTATGACTGTTGTACAGTCTGTTATGACTGTTGTACAGTCTGTTATGACTGTTGTACAGTCTGTTATGACTGTTGTACAGTCTGTTATGACTGTTGTACAGTCTGTTATGTGACTGTTGTACAGTCTGTTATATGACTGTTGTACAGTCTGTTATGTGACTGTTGTACAGTCTGTTATGTGACTGTTGTACAGTCTGTTATGTGACTGTTGTACAGTCTGTTATGTGACTCTTGTACAGTCTGTTATGTGACTGTTGTACAGTCTGTTATGTGACTGTTGTACAGTCTGTTATATGACTGTTGTACAGTCTGTTATGTGACTGTTGTACAGTCTGTTATATGACTGTTGTACAGTCTGTTATGTGACTGTTGTACAGTCTGTTATGTGACTGTTGTACAGTCTGTTATATGACTGTTGTACAGTCTGTTATGTGACTGTTGTACAGTCTGTTATGTGACTGTTGTACAGTCTGTTATGTGACTGTTGTACAGTCTGTTATATGACTGTTGTACAGTCTGTTATATGACTGTTGTACAGTCTGTTATGTGACTGTTGTACAGTCTGTTATATGACTGTTGTACAGTCTGTTATGTGACTGTTGTACAGTCTGTTATGTGACTGTTGTACAGTCTGTTATGTGACTGTTGTACAGTCTGTTATGTGACTGTTGTACAGTCTGTTATATGACTGTTGTACAGTCTGTTATATGACTGTTGTACAGTCTGTTATATGACTGTTGTACAGTCTGTTATATGACTGTTGTACAGTCTGTTATATGACTGTTGTACAGTCTGTTATATGACTGTTGTACAGTCTGTTATGTGACTGTTGTACAGTCTGTTATGACTGTTGTACAGTCTGTTATATGACTGTTGTACAGTCTGTTATATGACTGTTGTACAGTCTGTTATGTGACTGTTGTACAGTCTGTTATGTGACTGTTGTACAGTCTGTTATGTGACTGTTGTACAGTCTGTTATATGACTGTTGTACAGTCTGTTATATGACTGTTGTACACTTATGTAACCGTTGTACAGTCTGTTATATGACTGTTGTACAGTCTGTTATGACTGTTGTACAGTCTGTTATGACTGTTGTACACTGTATTAGTCACTCACATGTCTGTTTAATCTTCATCATTATCATGTTGGGTTGTTTTACACTGAGTTTATTGTTCTCTCTCTTCCCTCCCTACCACTTATCTTTCTCTTATCATTCTCCATCCCTCCCGTCCCTCCTTCACATCTTCCCGTCCCGTCCCGTCACTCCCTCCCTCCCGTCCCTCCCACCTTCCCGTCCCGTCCCGTCCCGTCCCCTCCCTCCCGTCCCTCCCACCGTCCCGTCCCCTCCCGTCCCGTCCAGTCCCTCCCTCCCGTCCCGTCCCGTCACTCCCTCCCTCCCGTCCCTCCCACCTTCCCGTCCCGTCCCTCCCACCTTCCCGTCCCGTCCCGTCCCTCCCACCTTCCCGTCTCAGCTTTAAAAGGACAGTCGAAGAAGAAAGCGCTTTCTTGAAAACTCATTTATTGTTTTTCAATAGTCTGGTGCAAGTTAGGTGGCCGCAGGCGACCGTGACGGGGCTGCGACCGTGACGGGGCTGCGACCGTGACGGGGCTGCGACCGTGACGGGGCTGCGACCGTGACGGGGCTGCGACCGTGACGGGGCTGCGACCATGACGGGGCTGCAACCGTGACGGGGCTGCGACCGTGACGGGGCTGCGACCATGACGGGGCTGCAACCGTGACGTTACTGCGACCGTGACGGGGCTGTGACCGTGACGGGGCTGCGACCGTGACGGGGCTGCGACCATGACGGGGCTGCAACCGTGACGGGGCTGCGACCGTGACGGGGCTGCGACCATGACGGGGCTGCAACCGTGACGTTACTGCGACCGTGACGGGGCTGTGACCGTGACGGGGCTGCGACCGTGACGGGGCTGCGACCCTGACGGGGCTGCAACCGTGACGGGGCTGCGACCGTGACGGGGCTGCGACCATGACGGGGCTGCAACCGTGACGTTACTGCGACCGTGACGGGGCTGTGACCGTGACGGGGCTGCGACCGTGACGGGGCTGCAACCGTGACGGGGCTGCGACCTTGACGGGGCTGCGACCTTGACGGGGCTGCGACCGTGACGGGGCTGCGACCGTGACGGGGCAGCGACCGTGACGGGGCTGCGACCATGACGGGGCAGCGACCGTGACGGGGCTGCGACCGTGACGGGGCAGCGACCGTGACGGGGCTGCGACCATGACGGGGCAGCGACCGTGACGGGGCAGCGACCGTGACGGGGCTGCTACCGTGACGGGGCTGCGACCTTGACGGGGCTGCGACCATGACGGGGCTGCGACCATGACGGGGCTGCGACCATGACGGGGCTGCGACCGTGACGGGGCTGCGACCATGACGGGGCTGCGACCGTGACGGGGCTGCGACCATGACGGGGCTGCAACCGTGACGGGGCTGCGACCGTGACGGGGCTGCGACCATGACGGGGCTGCAACCGTGACGTTACTGCGACCGTGACGGGGCTGTGACCGTGACGGGGCTGCGACCGTGACGGGGCTGCAACCGTGACGTGTCTGCGACCTTGACGGGGCTGCGACCGTGAAGGGGCTGCGACCGTGACGGGGCAGCGACCGTGACGGGGCTGCGACCATGACGGGGCAGCGACCGTGACGGGGCAGCGACCGTGACCGGGCTGCGACCGTGACGGGGCTGCGACCGTGGCGGGGCTGCGACCATGACGGGGCTGCGACCATGACGGGGCTGCGACCATGACGGGGCTGCGACCGTGACGGGGCTGCGACCGTGACGGGGCTGCGACCATGACGGGGCTGCGACCGTGACGGGGCTGCGACCATGACGGGGCTGCAACCGTGACGGGGCTGCGACCGTGACGGGGCTGCGACCATGACGGCTGCAACCGTGACGTTACTGCGACCGTGACGGGGCTGTGACCGTGACGGGGCTGCGACCGTGACGGGGCTGCAACCGTGACGGGGCTGCGACCATGACGGGGCTGCGACCGTGACGGGGCTGCGACCGTGACGGGGCTGCGACCATGACGGGGCAGCGACCGTGACGGGGCTGCGACCATGACAGGGCAGCGACCGTGACGGGGCAGCGACCGTGACGGGGCTGCGACCGTGACGGGGCTGCGACCGTAACGGGGCTGCGACCATGACGGGGCTGCGACCATGACGGGGCTGCGACCGTGACGGGGCTGCAACCGTGACGGGGCTGCGACCATGACGGGGCTGCAACCGTGACGTTACTGCGACCGTGACGGGGCTGTGACCGTGACGGGGCTGCTACCGTGACGGGGCTGCGACCATGACGGGGCAGCGACCGTGACGGGGCTGCGACCGTGACGGGTCTGCGACCGTGAGGGGGCTGCGACCGTGACGGGGCTGCGACCGTGACGGGGCTGCGACCATGACGAGGCTGCGACCGTGACGGGGCTGCGGCCGTGACGGGGCTGCGACCATGACGGGGCTGCGACCGTGACGGGGCTGCGACCGTGACGGGGCTGCGGCCGTGACGGGACTGCGACCGTGACGGGGCTGCGACCGTGACGGGGCTGCGACCGTGACGGGGCTGCGACCGTGACGGGGCTGTGTATGTGACGTGGCTGCGGCCGTGTACATATATATATATATATATATATATATATATATATATATATATATATATATATATATATATATATATATATATGTACAAACAAACAAACAAAACAAACAAACACAATTACGCAAATTTAGTTTTTAATGTTTTTAATCAAATCAATTAAATTTTGTTTTAATCTGAGAGAAAAGAAAATAAAACTTGCGAAAGTAAAAAAAAATCTTTATTACATTAATATTATTAATATTATTATTATTATTATTATTATTATTATTATTATTATTATTATTATTACTATTATTATTATTATTAATATCATCACAGAGGGGCTGTCGTTTACTTAGAATTTTAGTTTGCGTGAGAAGTGCTTTCCTGCTCTGTTGACGTTACCGTTGGCACCTGTTGTTTCCGTTGCCTGAGGCGTCTAAAGACGTGCGAGTTTATTGCGACGTTTATTGGGTTGTTGCGTCATTATACTCTCGTTAACACGCCATTGCCACATTATTATGCTGTTCTTGCGAATTTATCACAGTTATTATTACGCCGTTGTTACGTGGTTGCTTCTCCGTTGTTGCGTTATTACATCTTCGGCGTTGTTTATAGCGCATGATAACGGCAAGTTTTGCAACGGTGAACATTGCTTGCAACAGTAGTTCTTGCAAGAGTACATATAACAGTAGTACTTGTAAAAGTACACATTTTATGCGTAAGACGCACTAGACGCAGCGAAAGACGCAAGTTATGCGTCTCAATCAACTTGATTATTCATCAGCTGACCTCCACTTTACTCCATTAAAGAAGAAGGTTCCTAAGCTGTCTCAGTGACGCCTCTTAGTCACCCTCCTGTTAGTCCCCTCTTCCTCTTAGTCCTCCTGCTGTTAGTCCCCTCTTCCTCTTAGTCCTCCTGCTGTTAGTCCCCTCTTCCTCTTAGTCCTCCTGCTGTTAGTCCCCTCTTCCTCTTAGTCCTCCTGCTGTTAGTCCCCTCTTTCTCTTAGTCCTCCTGCTGTTAGTCCCCTCTTCCTCTTAGTCCTTCTGTTAGTCCCCTCTTCCTCTTAGTCCTTCTGTTAGTCCCCTCTTCCTCTTAGTCCTTCTGTTAGTCCCTTCTTCCTCTTAGTCCTTCTGTTAGTTCCCTCTTCCTCTTAGTCACCCTCCTGTTAGTCCCCTCTTCCTCTTAGTCTTTTTGTTAGTCCCCTCTTCCTCTTAGTCCTTCTGTTAGTCTCCTCTTCCTCTTAGTCCTTCTGTTAGTCTCCTCTTCCTCTTAGTCCTTCTGTTAGTTCCTTCTTCCTCTTAGTCCTTCTGTTAGTCCCCTCTTCCTCTTAGTCCTTCTGTTAGTCCCCTCTTCCTCTTAATCCTTCTGTTAGTTCCTTCTTCCTCTTAGTCCTTCTGTTAGTCCCCTCTTCCTCTTAGTCCTTCTGTTAGTCTCCTCTTCCTCTTAGTCCTTCTGTTAGTTCCTTCTTCCTCTTAGTCCTTCTGTTAGTCCCCTCTTCCTCTTAGTCCTTCTGTTAGTCCCCTCTTCCTCTTAGTCCTTCTGTTAGTCCCCTCTTCCTCTTAGTCCTTCTGTTAGTCTCCTCTTCCTCTTAGTCCTTCTGTTAGTCCCCTCTTCCTCTTAGTCCTTCTGTTAGTCCCCTCTTCCTCTTAGTCACCCTCCTGTTAGTCCCCTCTTCCTCTTAGTCACCCTCCTGTTAGTCCCCTCTTCCACTTAGTCACCCTCCTGTTAGTCCCCTCTTCCACTTAGTCACCCTCCTGTTAGTCCCCTCTTCCACTTAGTCACCCTCCTGTTAGTCCCCCGTCTCTCCTCCTCCTCCTGATGATGAAGAGGAAGATGATAGATGACAAATATAAGGAATGGGAAAACGGGATAGAAGAAAATGAAGAGAAGTGATTGAGGAGGAAGAGAGAAGACGAGTGGGAAGGAAGAGGAAAGAGAAGAGACGACAGGGAGGGAGAGAAGAGAGTGAGACGGATGAAGAGGAAATACAGAGGTTAAGAGGAAAGAGAGTGTGTGGGAGATAAGATGGATGATAATATGGAAGAGGGAGAGAGGAGGAGTGAGGGAGAAAGAGAGAAAGGGAAGCTAGGGAGAGAAAGACATGTGGGAAGCAATTGAAAGGTAAAAGAGGGAGAGGAAGAAAGGAGAGAGAGTGGGAGGAATAGAGAAAGAGAATTGTAAGAAAACGTAATAACCGATGGTGAAGAAATATGAAGAATATTTTAAAGAAATGATATAACGAAACGTAAGGGAAAAATGAAGAGGAAGAGGAGGATGAAGAGGAAGAAGAGAATGAAGAGGAAGAAGAGAAGTTTACACTTACAAATACCAACACTGGTAACATGGGACGATACCAGGATGTCTGCCTCATACCAGGTACTAAATTTTAAGTCGATACCGATACCGTCATCACCACTGACCGATACCGTCAACACCACTAACCGATACCTACCGATACCGTCAACACCACTAGCCGATGCCTACCTATACCATTAGCACCACTAGCCGATATCCTCCGATACTGATACCATCAACACTAGCCGATACATACCGATACCGTCAGTAACACTAGCCGATACCTAAAAATGCCATCAGCAACACTAGCCGATATCCTCTGATACTGATACCATCAACAACACTAGCCGATACCCACTGGTACCATCAACAACATTACCGATACTCTCCAGTACCGATATACTTTAGCACACTTCTAGTAAGTACCACCTGTGCGTGTGTATACCTGTGTCACTACCTGGAAGTACCACTGGTACTTCCAGTGGTATTCTTAGTAGACTAATGGAAAATGTATTAGCTGTAGCTACGACAGTGTTAGTGATGGTTGTAGCTACGACAGTGTTAGTGATGGTTGTAGCTACAACAATGTTAGTGATGGTTGTAGCTACGACAGTGTTAGTGATGGTTGTAGCTACGACATTGTTAGTGATGGTTGTAGCTACGACAGTGTTAGTGATGGTTGTAGCTACGACAGTGTTAGTGATGGTTGTAGCTACGACATTGTTAGTGATGTTTGTAGCTACGACAGTGTTAGTGATGGTTGTAGCTACGACAGTGTTAGTGATGGTTGTAGCTACGACAGTGTTAGTGATGGTTGTAGCTACGACAGTGTTAGTGATGGTTGTAGCTACGACAGTGTTAGTGATGGTTGTAGCTACGACATTGTTAGTGATGGTTGTAGCTACGACAGTGTTAGTGATGGTTGTAGCTACGACAGTGTTAGTGATGGTTGTAGCTACAACGGTGTCACTGGTACCTGATAGCTTCCAATTCCTCGAGAAATGCTCTGGCACCTTTTTTCCCAGCTCAGTGGCATGCAAACCTAACACTCCCACTCAGAATATTGAGTCTTGCCAGGTGTACTGTGTGTGTGCGTGTGTTTATTCGTATGTCTGGGTACGTTTATTCGTGTTTAAGAGATGGCATATGGCACAGCACACAGTAAAATGAATTGAATCAGCTCAAAGTATGATTACAACACATGTTCAGAGCTGATATTGACTTACGTTAGGCATGCGTATAACATATTTGATCAGTATAACATATGGAAGTCCTATGTGCACCTGACTCCAAAATATAACTATATTAAAGCTCCATGTGCACCTCATGGCAGAAGATGAGTATATTGAAGTTCCATGTGCCTCATGACAAAATATTTTAAAGATCCATGAGGACCTTGTGGCAAAATGGTTAGAATATTGATGAGGGTTTTGAAGAGAAGAGTTCGTGACCTCACGGAGAAGTACATTAACGTTATTGACTAATCCGCTGACTCCACGACGCTGCAGTATATACACCAGGACACAGCATAAACCACACAGTATACAACACAACATGAACTACACGGTATACAACACAACATGAACTGCACGGTATACAATACAACATGAACTACGTACACGGTATACAACATAACATGAACTACACGGTATACAAAACAACAAGAACTACACGGTATAAAACACAACATGAACTACACGGTATACAAAACAACAAGAACTACACGGTATAAAACACAACATGAACTACACGGTATACAATACAACATGAACTGCACGGTATAAAACACAACAAGAACTACACGGTATAAAACACAACATGAACTACACGGTATACAATACAACATGAACTGCACGGTATAAAACACAACAAGAACTACACGGTATAAAACACAACATGAACTACACGGTATACAATACAACATGAACTGCACGGTATAAAACACAACAAGAACTACACGGTATAAAACACAACATGAACTACACGGTATACAATACAACATGAACTGCACGGTATAAAACACAACAAGAACTACACGGTATAAAACACAACAAGAACTACACGGTATACAATACAACATGAACTGCACGGTATAAAACACAACAAGAACTACACGGTATAAAACACAACATGAACTACACGGTATACAATACAACATGAACTGCACGGTATAAAACACAACAAGAACTACACGGTATAAAACACAACATGAACTACACGGTATACAATACAACATGAACTGCACGGTATAAAACACAACAAGAACTACACGGTATAAAACACAACAAGAACTACACGGTATAAAACACAACATGAACTACACGGTATACAATACAACATGAACTGCACGGTATACAATACAACAAGAACTACACGGTATAAAACACAACATGAACTACACGGTATACAATACAACATGAACTGCACGGTATACAATACAACAAGAACTACACGGTATAAAACACAACATGAACTACACGGTATACAATACAACATGAACTGCACGGTATACAATACAACAAGAACTACACGGTATACAATACAACATGAACTGCACGGTATACAATACAACAAGAACTACACGGTATACAATACAACATGAACTGCACGGTATACAATACAACATGAACTGCACGGTATACAATACAACATGAACTGCACGGTATACAATACAACAAGAACTACACGGTATACAACACAACATGAACTACACAGTATAGATGTAAACATAACATGAACGACACGGTATCTATACCATGAACGATATGGTATAGAACATAACATGAACGACACAGTATTGAACACAAGATGAACGACACAGTATAGAACATAACATGAACGACACAGTATTGAACACAAGATGAACGACACAGTATAGAAGACAACATGAACGACACAGTATTGAACACAAGATGAACGACACAGTATTGAACACAAGATGAACGACACAGTATTGAACACAAGATGAACGACACAATATAGAAGACAACATGAACGACACAGTATTGAACACAAGATGAACGACACAGTATAGAAGACAACATGAACGACACAGTATTGAACACAAGATGAACGACACAGTATAGAAGACAACATGAACGACACAGTATTGAACACAAGATGAACGACACAATATAGAAGACAACATGAACGACACAGTATTGAACACAAGATGAACGACACAATATAGAAGACAACATGAACGACACAGTATTGAACACAAGATGAACGACACAGTATAGAAGACAACATGAACGACACAGTATTGAACACAAGATGAACGACACAGTATAGAAGACAACATGAACGACACAGTATTGAACACAAGATGAACGACACAGTATAGAAGACAACATGAACGACACAGTATTGAACACAAGATGAACGACACAATATAGAAGACAACATGAACGACACAGTATTGAACACAAGATGAACGACACAGTATAGAAGACAACATGAACGACACAGTATTGAACACAAGATGAACGACACAGTATAGAAGACAACATGAACGACACAGTATTGAACACAAGATGAACGACACAGTATAGAAGACAACATGAACGACACAGTATTGAACACAAGATGAACGACACAGTATAGAAGACAACATGAACGACACAGTATTGAACACAAGATGAACGACACAGTATAGAAGACAACATGAACGACACAGTATTGAACACAAGATGAACGACACAGTATAGAAGACAACATGAACGACACAGTATTGAACACAAGATGAACGACACAGTATAGAAGACAACATGAACGACACAGTATTGAACACAAGATGAACGACACAGTATTGAACACAACATGAACGACACAGTATTGAACACAAGATGAACGACACAATATAGAAGACAACATGAACGACACAGTATTGAACACAAGATGAACGACACAGTATAGAAGACAACATGAACGACACAGTATTGAACACAAGATGAACGACACAGTATAGAAGACAACATGAACGACACAGTATTGAACACAAGATGAACGACACAGTATAGAAGACAACATGAACGACACAGTATTGAACACAAGATGAACGACACAATATAGAAGACAACATGAACGACACAGTATTGAACACAAGATGAACGACACAGTATAGAAGACAACATGAACGACACAGTATTGAACACAAGATGAACGACACAGTATAGAAGACAACATGAACGACACAGTATTGAACACAAGATGAACGACACAGTATAGAAGACAACATGAACGACACAGTATTGAACACAAGATGAACGACACAGTATTGAACACAACATGAACGACACAGTATTGAACACAAGATGAACGACACAATATAGAAGACAACATGAACGACACAGTATTGAACACAAGATGAACGACACAGTATAGAAGACAACATGAACGACACAGTATTGAACACAAGATGAACGACACAGTATAGAAGACAACATGAACGACACAGTATTGAACACAAGATGAACGACACAGTATAGAAGACAACATGAACGACACAGTATTGAACACAAGATGAACGACACAGTATAGAAGACAACATGAACGACACAGTATTGAACACAAGATGAACGACACAGTATAGAAGACAACATGAACGACACAGTATTGAACACAAGATGAACGACACAGTATAGAAGACAACATGAACGACACAGTATTGAACACAAGATGAACGACACAGTATAGAAGACAACATGAACGACACAGTATTGAACACAAGATGAACGACACAGTATAGAAGACAACATGAACGACACAGTATTGAACACAAGATGAACGACACAGTATAGAAGACAACATGAACGACACAGTATTGAACACAAGATGAACGACACAGTATAGAAGACAACATGAACGACACAGTATTGAACACAAGATGAACGACACAGTATAGAAGACAACATGAACGACACAGTATTGAACACAAGATGAACGACACAATATAGAAGACAACATGAACGACACAGTATTGAACACAAGATGAACGACAGAGTATAGAAGACAACATGAACGACACAGTATTGAACACAACATGAACGACACAGTATAGAAGACAACATGAACGACACAGTATTGAACACAAGATGAACGACACAGTATAGAAGACAACATGAACGACACAGTATTGAACACAACATGAACGACACAGTATAGAAGACAACATGAACGACACAGTATTGAACACAAGATGAACGACACAGTATAGAAGACAACATGAACGACACAGTATTGAACACAAGATGAACGACACAGTATAGAAGACAACATGAACGACACAGTATTGAACACAAGATGAACGACACAGTATAGAAGACAACATGAACGACACAGTATTGAACACAACTTGAACGACACAGTATTGAACACAACATGAACGACACAGTATTGAACACAAGATGAACGACACAATATAGAAGACAACATGAACGACACAGTATTGAACACAAGATGAACGACACAGTATAGAAGACAACATGAACGACACAGTATTGAACACAAGATGAACGACACAGTATAGAAGACAACATGAACGACACAGTATTGAACACAAGATGAACGACACAGTATAGAAGACAACATGAACGACACAGTATTGAACACAAGATGAACGACACAGTATAGAAGACAACATGAACGACACAGTATTGAACACAAGATGAACGACACAGTATAGAAGACAACATGAACGACACAGTATTGAACACAAGATGAACGACACAGTATAGAAGACAACATGAACGACACAGTATTGAACACAAGATGAACGACACAGTATAGAAGACAACATGAACGACACAGTATTGAACACAAGATGAACGACACAGTATAGAAGACAACATGAACGACACAGTATTGAACACAAGATGAACGACACAGTATAGAAGACAACATGAACGACACAGTATTGAACACAAGATGAACGACACAGTATAGAAGACAACATGAACGACACAGTATTGAACATAAGATGAACGACACAATATAGAAGACAACATGAACGACACAGTATTGAACACAAGATGAACGACACAGTATAGAAGACAACATGAACGACACAGTATTGAACACAAGATGAACGACACAGTATAGAAGACAACATGAACGACACAGTATTGAACACAAGATGAACGACACAGTATAGAAGACAACATGAACGACACAGTATTGAACACAAGATGAACGACACAGTATAGAAGACAACATGAACGACACAGTATTGAACACAAGATGAACGACACAGTATAGAAGACAACATGAACGACACAGTATTGAACACAAGATGAACGACACAGTATAGAAGACAACATGAACGACACAGTATTGAACACAAGATGAACGACACAGTATAGAAGACAACATGAACGACACAGTATTGAACACAAGATGAACGACACAGTATAGAAGACAACATGAACGACACAGTATTGAACACAAGATGAACGACACAGTATAGAAGACAACATGAACGACACAGTATTGAACACAAGATGAACGACACAGTATAGAAGACAACATGAACGACACAGTATTGAACACAAGATGAACGACACAGTATAGAAGACAACATGAACGACACAGTATTGAACACAAGATGAACGACACAGTATAGAAGACAACATGAACGACACAGTATTGAACACAAGATGAACGACACAGTATAGAAGACAACATGAACGACACAGTATTGAACACAAGATGAACGACACAGTATAGAAGACAACATGAACGACACAGTATTGAACACAAGATGAACGACACAGTATAGAAGACAACATGAACGACACAGTATTGAACACAAGATGAACGACACAGTATAGAAGACAACATGAACGACACAGTATTGAACACAAGATGAACGACACAGTATAGAAGACAACATGAACGACACAGTATTGAACACAAGATGAACGACACAGTATAGAAGACAACATGAACGACACAGTATTGAACACAAGATGAACGACACAGTATAGAAGACAACATGAACGACACAGTATTGAACACAAGATGAACGACACAGTATAGAAGACAACATGAACGACACAGTATTGAACACAAGATGAACGACACAGTATAGAAGACAACATGAACGACACAGTATTGAACACAAGATGAACGACACAGTATAGAAGACAACATGAACGACACAGTATTGAACACAAGATGAACGACACAGTATAGAAGACAACATGAACGACACAGTATTGAACACAAGATGAACGACACAGTATAGAAGACAACATGAACGACACAGTATTGAACACAAGATGAACGACACAGTATAGAAGACAACATGAACGACACAGTATTGAACACAAGATGAACGACACAGTATAGAAGACAACATGAACGACACAGTATTGAACACAAGATGAACGACACAGTATAGAAGACAACATGAACGACACAGTATTGAACACAAGATGAACGACACAGTATAGAAGACAACATGAACGACACAGTATTGAACACAAGATGAACGACACAGTATAGAAGACAACATGAACGACACAGTATTGAACACAAGATGAACGACACAGTATAGAAGACAACATGAACGACACAGTATTGAACACAAGATGAACGACACAGTATAGAAGACAACATGAACGACACAGTATTGAACACAAGATGAACGACACAGTATAGAAGACAACATGAACGACACAGTATTGAACACAAGATGAACGACACAGTATAGAAGACAACATGAACGACACAGTATTGAACACAAGATGAACGACACAGTATAGAAGACAACATGAACGACACAGTATTGAACACAACTTGAACGACACAGTATTGAACACAACATGAACGACACAGTATTGAACACAAGATGAACGACACAATATAGAAGACAACATGAACGACACAGTATTGAACACAAGATGAACGACACAGTATAGAAGACAACATGAACGACACAGTATTGAACACAAGATGAACGACACAGTATAGAAGACAACATGAACGACACAGTATTGAACACAAGATGAACGACACAGTATAGAAGACAACATGAACGACACAGTATTGAACACAAGATGAACGACACAGTATAGAAGACAACATGAACGACACAGTATTGAACACAAGATGAACGACACAGTATAGAAGACAACATGAACGACACAGTATTGAACACAAGATGAACGACACAGTATAGAAGACAACATGAACGACACAGTATTGAACACAAGATGAACGACACAGTATAGAAGACAACATGAACGACACAGTATTGAACACAAGATGAACGACACAGTATAGAAGACAACATGAACGACACAGTATTGAACACAACTTGAACGACACAGTATTGAACACAACATGAACGACACAGTATTGAACACAAGATGAACGACACAATATAGAAGACAACATGAACGACACAGTATTGAACACAACTTGAACGACACAGTATTGAACACAACATGAACGACACAGTATTGAACACAACATGAACGACACAGTATAGATGTGAACATTATGAAGGACTCAATATAAATGTAAACACAACAAGGACACAGTATAGAAACACACGCAACAGGAGCATAGCAGATACTTGTACCGCTATACACACATGGGAACGGCATAGCTAGAACTGATTTGGTCATCCAGCCAGCAAGAGCCAGGCAGGAAAATATTCAATGACAGTGGTAAAAAAAAAAAGCAATGAAGCAGCACTTGTGGGTGGTGCATTATTGAAGCCATACCCAACACACTAGCCTGCTGTGGCTGAGGTCAGGCGGGACTGGGGGATAGAGGACGGGGAAGAGGATGGGAAGCTGGATGGGAGATGAGATAGAATAAAAGTTAAAAAAACAAAAAAGTTATTAATGTAACCTTAATTTTTAAAGGGTTGGAGGGGTAAGCAGTAGAAAGTGTCGGTCAGAGTACCAAAAGCTCTGGTGGCGGGTCATCATATGACCCGCGTCAGGAAACACTTGTCCTGTTTCCTGACGAATCTTACTTAACGTAGAAGAATAGAGGTAGGAGACGCGAGAGAGACTGAGGGGGTAAGGAAGAAAATTGGCAGAAAAGAAGAGGGCTCCAGAGAGGGTGAAAATAGGGAAAAAGAGATAAACGTGAGGATAGTAAGAGATTTATGTGGAAAATGTATAACAAGAGAACTTAGGATTTATGCAGAGATTTATATAGCCGGAAAGATTGAGCGGTTAGAGTCAGACCGTAAGAGTTTGTAGCAATTGCTCAATCTTAGCTTCAAATCCCCATCATTATAAAAAATATAACGACCTTTCACACACGCACACACACACACACACACACACACACACACACACACACACACACACACACACACACACACACACACACACACACACACAAGGTAGTACTAACAGCTAGTCCTCGAGGCTAGCAAACCTTCAAGCGTTGAGTACTAACATTCGAGGTAGTAATCACAGGCCATGTTCGTTCGTGTTCTTTGACACAAGAGTCATTACCGAGCTAAATAAAGCCATGTGGCCAAAATATTTAATAGCTTCTGTGTGTGTGTGTGTGTGTGTGTGTGTGTGTGTGTGTGTGTGTGTGTGTGTGTGTGTGTGTGTTTGGTGCGAGAGGGCAGCTTTAAACTCACACAGCCACAGGTTGAGGCAGGCTGCAGGTTCCACTATGCTTAAACTTATGCTCTCAAACCCCCTTCAAGAGAGAGAAGGAAGAAAGGGGGAGGGGAGGAGTGGGTCTTCATGCTGGTGAAGGGTTCTTCATCCGGGGAATTGCTGCTGTCCTGGTTTTCTTTTCCGATTAAACCTAATTACCTCCATACATAAGTCGCTGCTTGATCCCAACGATATTAGCGCTTCCCCTATATATAATAATAATAATAATAATAATAATAATAATAATAATAATAATAATAATAAATAATAGTAAAAATAATAACAGTAATAGCAATAATAATACGCTGGTAAAATTCACCAAACGTAAGAGTGCAATATTTATCCCCCTATATTCATGCTTTATTAATTACGAATCTAAACACAACAGTAGTCAGAGGTTCAACACAAACGAGTGTTTTTTCCCCCACCTGTTTTGTAAGGACTCTCTCTTTGATTACTTTGGTCCGGGTCGCTAAGGAAAATTCCTGGTGCATGATTTGTGAGAATCAGTGCTGGAACAGGTTGGCAGTGAGTTAGTCAGCTACCTAACTAGATATTCGGTCAATCAGTTAGTTCGTCAGCTAGTTTGTGAATTTGTTAATTTGTTAGTAAGGTAATTTGTAAAGCTTGCACGAGGGTCTGTAGTTTGCTCGCGAACCTCAAAAATACTTGAATCATCCTGAAGATAAAAATATATTATATTTTCCAATATATGTCCACTCATTCGTGTATATACTCTGAGAATATATATATATATATATATATATATATATATATATATATATATATATCTATATATATATATATATATATATATATATATATATATATATATATATATATATATATATGATTTTTACGAGTTTTATAGGTTCATGTAACGTAACATGAGTTACTGTAAGGGAACCTACCCTAACTTAACCTAACAAAAGTTAACCTAACCTAACCGGGTCTAACTCGAAATAAAGAAAATAATAGTAGCTAGCCGAAAGGAAATCGACTTTGGAAACACCGTAGAAAAATGAAGGCATTAAAATAAGGATAAACTGGTTTACTTAACTGGAGCATTGAATAATAAGTGAACACCGAGGCGGCATCAGCTTCGTCTCCCTTTGGCTATTGTTCCTTGCTTTTCTTTTGCTTCTCGATACTATCTTAAATATGTGTTTTATGTGCTTTTAACCCATTGTTATTTCTCTTTCGCCAGCATTTGAAGAATTCTTAAGAAAGTTGTTCGGTTTAGCGCCGTTTCCGGGTTTGACGATGCCGGATGTATGAGATTGTCAGCTGGTGGAAATTATCGTACATTAATATTTTTTTTCGCTTATTTCTTATTCTGCGTATTTTTATTGTGATTGTTTTACGATGAGTTAGGGGTTTTCAAATTTAGACAGCTACATTAGAGATAGTCTCTAAAGATATATTTGTCGTGGGGAGAAGGGCGGGGGAGAGAGATACTTCACGTGTACCAGAGATAACCTGATTTTTCAAATGGTCACTGTCATTAATATTTTTGTTTGGTAAGACATCTCTCATCTTTATTACGCTCACTCTAAGATATAGTCTCTCTCATCTTCTCTATTTTCACTGTCTCTGCAGAGTCTCCCACCTTCCCTGCTGTCTCTCACAGTCTTCCAACTTCCCTGCTGTCTCTCACAGTCTTCCATCTTCCCTGCTGTCTCTCACAGTCTTCCACCTTCCCTGCTGTCTCTCACAGTCTTCCAACTTCCCTGCTGTCTCTCACAGTCTTCCAACTTCCCTGCTGTCTCTCACAGTCTTCCAACTTCCCTGCTGTCTCTCACAGTCTTCCACCTTCCCTGCTGTCTCTCACAGTCTTCCAACTTCCCTGCTGTCTCTCACAGTCTTCCAACTTCCCTGCTGTCTCTCACAGTCTTCCAACTTCCCTGCTGTCTCTCACAGTCTTCCCTGCTGTCTCTCACAGTCTTCCAACTTCCCTGCTGTCTCTCACAGTCTTCCACCTTCCCTGCTGTCTCTCACAGTCTTCCACCTTCCCTGCTGTCTCTCACAGTCTTCCAACTTCCCTGCTGTCTCTCACAGTCTTCCAACTTCCCTGCTGTCTCTCACAGTCTTCCACCTTCCCTGCTGTCTCTCACAGTCTTCCAACTTCCCTGCTGTCTCTCACAGTCTTCCAACTTCCCTGCTGTCTCTCACAGTCTTCCAACTTCCCTGCTGTCTCTCACAGTCTTCCAACTTCCCTGCTGTCTCTCACAGTCTTCCACCTTCCCTGCTGTCTCTCACAGTCTTCCAACTTCCCTGCTGTCTCTCACAGTCTTCCAACTTCCCTGCTGTCTCTCACAGTCTCCAAACTTCCCTGCTGTCTCCAGTTCCCTAGTGTCTCACAGTCTCCCACCTTCTCTGCTGTCTCTCACAGTCTTCCAACTTCCCTGCTGTCTCTCACACTCTCCCAACTTCCCTGCTGTCTCTCACAGTCTTCCATCTTCCCTGCTGTCTCTCACAGTCTTCCACCTTCCCTGCTGTCTCTCACAGTCTTCCATCTTCCCTGCTGTCTCTCACAGTCTTCCAACTTCCCTGCTGTCTCTCACAGTCTTCCAACTTCCCTGCTGTCTCTCACAGTCTTCCATCTTCCCTGCTGTCTCTCACAGTCTTCCAACTTCCCTGCTGTCTCTCACAGTCTTCCAACTTCCCTGCTGTCTCTCACAGTCTTCCACCTTCCCTGCTGTCTCTCACAGTCTTCCAACTTCCCTGCTGTCTCTCACAGTCTCCCTCCTTCCCTAGTGTCTCACAGTCTCCCACCTTCCCTGCTGTCTCTCACAGTCTTCCAACTTCCCTGCTGTCTCTCACAGTCTTCCAACTTCCCTGCTGTCTCTCACAGTCTTCCAACTTCCCTGCTGTCTCTCACAGTCTTCCAACTTCCCTGCTGTCTCTCACAGTCTCCCACCTTCCCTGCTGTCTCTCACAGTCTCCCACCTTCCCTGCTGTCTCTCACAGTCTTCCAACTTCCCTGCTGTCTCTCACAGTCTCCCACCTTCCCTGCTGTCTCTCACAGTCTTCCAACTTCCCTGCTGTCTCTCACAGTCTTCCATCTTCCCTGCTGTCTCTCACAGTCTTCCAACTTCCCTGCTGTCTCTCACAGTCTTCCACCTTCCCTGCTGTCTCTCACAGTCTTCCATCTTCCCTGCTGTCTCTCACAGTCTTCCAACTTCCCTGCTGTCTCTCACAGTCTTCCAACTTCCCTGCTGTCTCTCACAGTCTTCCATCTTCCCTGCTGTCTCTCACAGTCTTCCATCTTCCCTGCTGTCTCTCACAGTCTTCCACCTTCCCTGCTGTCTCTCACAGTCTTCCATCTTCCCTGCTGTCTCTCACAGTCTTCCATCTTCCCTGCTGTCTCTCACAGTCTTCCATCTTCCCTGCTGTCTCTCACAGTCTTCCATCTTCCCTGCTGTCTCTCACAGTCTTCCACCTTCCCTGCTGTCTCTCACAGTCTTCCAACTTCCCTGCTGTCTCTCACAGTCTTCCACCTTCCCTGCTGTCTCTCACAGTCTTCCAACTTCCCTGCTGTCTCTCACAGTCTTCCAACTTCCCTGCTGTCTCTCACAGTCTTCCAACTTCCCTGCTGTCTCTCACAGTCTTCCAACTTCCCTGCTGTCTCTCACAGTCTCCCACCTTCCCTGCTGTCTCTCACAGTCCTCCAACTTCCCTGCTGTCTCTCACAGTCTTCCAACTTCCCTGCTGTCTCTCACAGTCTCCCACCTTCCCTGCTGTCTCTCACAGTCTTCCAACTTCCCTGCTGTCTCTCACAGTCTTCCATCTTCCCTGCTGTCTCTCACAGTCTCCCACCTTCCCTGCTGTCTCTCACAGTCTTCCAACTTCCCTGCTGTCTCTCACAGTCTCCCTCCTTCCCTAGTGTCTCACAGTCTCCCACCTTCCCTGCTGTCTCTCACAGTCTTCCACCTTCCCTGCTGTCTCTCACAGTCTTCCATCTTCCCTGCTGTCTCTCACAGTCTTCCAACTTCCCTGCTGTCTCTCACAGTCTTCCATCTTCCCTGCTGTCTCTCACAGTCTTCCAACTTCCCTGCTGTCTCTCTCAGTCTTCCATCTTCCCTGCTGTCTCTCACAGTCTTCCATCTTCCCTAGTGTCTCTCACAGTCTTCCAACTTCCCTGCTGTCTCTCACAGTCTCCCACCTTCCCTGCTGTCTCTCACAGTCTTCCACCTTCCCTAGTGTCTCTCACAGTCTTCCAACTTCCCTGCTGTCTCTCACAGTCTCCCACCTTCCCTGCTGTCTCTCACAGTCTTCCAACTTCCCTGCTGTCTCTCACAGTCTTCCACCTTCCCTGCTGTCTCACAGTCTCTCACCTTCCCTGCTGTCTCTCACAGTCTTCCATCTTTCCTAGTGTCTCTCACAGTCTTCCACCTTCCCTGCTGTCTCTCACAGTCTTCCAACTTCCCTTCTGTCTCTCAGTCTCTCCCTCCTTCCCTAGTGTCTCACAGTCTCCCACCTTCCCTGCTGTCTCTCACAGTCTTCCAACTTCCCTGCTGTCTCTCACAGTCTTCCACCTTCCCTGCTGTCTCTCACAGTCTTCCAACTTCCCTGCTGTCTCTCACAGTCTTCCATCTTTCCTAGTGTCTCTCACAGTCTTCCATCTTCCCTGCTGTCTCTCACAGTCTTCCATCTTCCCTGCTGTCTCTCACAGTCTTCCACCTTCCCTGCTGTCTCTCACAGTCTTCCATCTTCCCTGCTGTCTCTCACAGTCTTCCAACTTCCCTGCTGTCTCTCACAGTCTTCCAACTTCCCTGCTGTCTCTCACAGTCTTCCACCTTCCCTGCTGTCTCTCACAGTCTTCCAACTTCCCTGCTGTCTCTCACAGTCTTCCATCTTCCCTCCTGTCTCTCACAGTCTTCCAACTTCCCTGCTGTCTCTCACAGTCTTCCACCTTCCCTGCTGTCTCTCACAGTCTTCCACCTTCCCTGCTGTCTCTCACAGTCTTCCATCTTCCCTGCTGTCTCTCACAGTCTTCCATCTTCCCTAGTGTCTCTCACAGTCTTCCATCTTCCCTGCTGTCTCTCACAGTCTCCCACCTTCCCTGCTGTCTCTCACAGTCTTCCAACTTCCCTGCTGTCTCTCACAGTCTTCCAACTTCCCTGCTGTCTCTCAAAGTCTCCCACCTTCCCTGCTGTCTCTCAGTCTTCCAACTTCCCTGCTGTCTCTCACAGTCTTCCATCTTCCCTAGTGTCTCTCACAGTCTCCCACCTTCCCTGCTGTCTCTCAGTCTTCCATCTTCCCTGCTGTCTCTCACAGTCTTCCATCTTCCCTAGTGTCTCTCACAGTCTTCCAACTTCCCTGCTGTCTCTCACAGTCTCCCTCCTTCCCTAGTGTCTCACAGTCTTCCATCTTCCCTGCTGTCTCTCACAGTCTTCCATCTTCCCTAGTGTCTCTCACAGTCTTCCAACTTCCCTGCTGTCTCTCACAGTCTTCCATCTTCCCTGCTGTCTCTCACAGTCTTCCAACTTCCCTGCTGTCTCTCACAGTCTTCCATCTTCCCTAGTGTCTCTCACAGTCTTCCACCTTCCCTGCTGTCTCTCACAGTCTTCCACCTTCCCTGCTGTCTCTCACAGTCTTCCACCTTCCCTGCTGTCTCTCACAGTCTTATAACTTCCCTGCTGTCTCTCACAGTCTCCCACATTCCCTGCTGTCTCTCACAGTCTTCCATCTTCCCTAGTGTCTCTCACAGTCTTCCAACTTCCCTGCTGTCTCTCACAGTCTTCCACCTTCCCTGCTGTCTCTCACAGTCTTATAACTTCCCTGCTGTCTCTCACAGTCTCCCACATTCCCTGCTGTCTCTCACAGTCTTCCAACTTCCCTGCTGTCTCTCACAGTCTTCCATCTTCCCTGCTGTCTCTCACAGTCTTCCATATTCCCTGCTGTCTCTCACAGTCTTCCACCTTCCATGCTGTCTCTCACAGTCTTCCACCTTCCATGCTGTCTCTCACAGTCTTCCACCTTCCATGCTGTCTCTCACAGTCTTCCATCTTCCCTGCTGTCTCTCACAGTCTTCCATCTTCCCTGCTGTCTCTCACAGTCTTCCACCTTCCCTGCTGTCTCTCACAGTCTTCCATCTTCCCTGCTGTCTCTCACAGTCTTCCATCTTCCCTGCTGTCTCTCACAGTCTTCCAACTCTTCCCTGCTGTCTCTCACAGTCTTCCATCTTCCCTGCTGTCTCTCACAGTCTTCCAGTCTCTCACAGTCTTCCATCTTCCCTGCTGTCTCTCACAGTCTTCCAACTTCCCTGCTGTCTCTCACAGTCTTCCATCTTCCCTGCTGTCTCTCACAGTCTTCCACCTTCCCTGCTGTCTCTCACAGTCTTCCACCTTCCCTGCTGTCTCTCACAGTCTTCCATCTTCCCTGCTGTCTCTCACAGTCTTCCATCTTCCCTGCTGTCTCTCACAGTCTTCCATCTTCCCTGCTGTCTCTCACAGTCTTCCATCTTCCCTGCTGTCTCTCACAGTCTTCCCTCTTCCCTGCTGTCTCTCACAGTCTTCCACAGTCTTTCCCTGCTGTCTCTCACAGTCTTCCATCTTCCCTGCTGTCTCTCACAGTCTGCTCTCTCTCACAGTCTTCCATCTTCCCTGCTGTCTCTCACAGTCTTCCATCTTCCCTAGTGTCTCTCACAGTCTTCCATCTTCCCTAGTGTCTCTCACAGTCTTCCACCTTCCCTGCTGTCTCTCACAGTCTTCCATCTTCCCTAGTGTCTCTCACAGTCTTCCATCTTCCCTGCTGTCTCTCACAGTCTTCCATCTTCCCTGCTGTCTCTCACAGTCTTCCATCTTCCCTGCTGTCTCTCACAGTCTTCCAACTTCCCTGCTGTCTCTCACAGTCTTCCATCTTCCCTGCTGTCTCTCACAGTCTTCCATCTTCCCTGCTGTCTCTCACAGTCTTCCATCTTCCCTGCTGTCTCTCACAGTCTTCCATCTTCCCTAGTGTCTCTCACAGTCTTCCATCTTCCCTGCTGTCTCTCACAGTCTTCCATCTTCCCTGCTGTCTCTCACAGTCTTCCATCTTCCCTGCTGTCTCTCACAGTCTTCCATCTTCCCTAGTGTCTCTCACAGTCTTCCAACTTCCCTGCTGTCTCTCACAGTCTTCCATCTTCCCTGCTGTCTCTCACAGTCTTCCATCTTCCCTGCTGTCTCTCACAGTCTTCCATCTTCCCTGCTGTCTCTCACAGTCTTCCATCTTCCCTAGTTCCCTGCTGTCTCTCACAGTCTTCGATCTTCCCTGCTGTCTCTCACAGTCTTCCATCTTCCCTGCTGTCTCTCACAGTCTTCCATCTTCCCTGCTGTCTCTCACAGTCTTCCATCTTCCCTGCTGTCTCTCACAGTCTTCCATCTTCCCTGCTGTCTCTCACAGTCTTCCATCTTCCCTGCTGTCTCTCACAGTCTTCCATCTTCCCTGCTGTCTCTCACAGTCTTCCATCTTCCCTGCTGTCTCTCACAGTCTCCCATCTTCCCTGCTGTCTCTCACAGTCTTCCATCTTCCCTGCTGTCTCTCTTCCCTGCTGTCAGTCTTCCATCTTCCCTGCTGCCTCTCACAGTCTTCCACCTTCCCTGCTGTCTCTCACAGTCTTCCATCTTCCCTGCTGTCTCTCACAGTCTTCCATCTTCCCTGCTGTCTCTCAGTCTTCCATCTTCTCTCCTGTCTCTCACAGTCTTCCATCTTCCCTGCTGTCTCTCACAGTCTTCCATCTTCCCTGCTGTCTCTCACAGTCTTCCATCTTCCCTGCTGTCTCTCACAGTCTTCCATCTTCCCTGCTGTCTCTCACAGTCTTCCATCTTCCCTGCTGTCTCTCACAGTCTTCCATCTTCCCTGCTGTCTCTCACAGTCTTCCATCTTCCCTGCTGTCTCTCACAGTCTTCCATCTTCCCTGCTGTCTCTCACAGTCTTCCATCTTCCCTGCTGTCTCTCACAGTCTTCCATCTTCCCTGCTGTCTCTCACAGTCTTCCACCTTCCCTGCTGTCTCTCACAGTCTTCCATCTTCCCTGCTGTCTCTCACAGTCTTCCATCTTCCCTGCTGTCTCTCACAGTCTTCCATCTTCCCTGCTGTCTCTCACAGTCTTCCATCTTCCCTGCTGTCTCTCACAGTCTTCCACAGTCTTCTTCCCTGCTGTCTCTCACAGTCTTCCATCTTCCCTGCTGTGTCTCACAGTCTTCCATCTTCCCTGCTGTCTCTCACAGTCTTCCATCTTCCCTGCTGTCTCTCACAGTCTTCCATCTTCCCTGCTGTCTCTCACAGTCTTCCACCTTCCCTGCTGTCTCTCACAGTCTTCCATTCTGCTGTCTCTCACAGTCTTCCATCTTCCCCAGTGTCTCTCACAGTCTTCCATCTTCCCTACTGTCTCTCACAGTCTTCCACCTTCCCTGCTGTCTCTCACAGTCTTCCATCTTCCCTAGTGTCTCTCAAAGTCTTCCACCTTCCCTGCTGTCTCTCACAGTCTCTCCAGTCTTCTTCCCTGCTGTCTCTCACAGTCTTCCACCTTCCCTGCTGTCTCTCACAGTCTTCCATCTTCCCTGCTGTCTCTCACAGTCTTCCACCTTCCCTGCTGTCTCTCACAGTCTTCCACCTTCCCTGCTGTCTCTCACAGTCTTCCAACTTCCCTGCTGTCTCTCACAGTCTTCCACCTTCCCTGCTGTCTCTCACAGTCTTCCACCTTCCCTGCTGTCTCTCACAGTCTTCCACCTTCCCTGCTGTCTCTCACAGTCTTCCACCTTCCCTGCTGTCTCTCACAGTCTTCCACGTTCCCTGCTGTCTCTCACAGCTGTCTCTCACAGTCTTCCATCTTCCCTGCTGTCTCTCCCAGTCTTCGATCTTCCCTAGTGTCTCTCACAGTCTTCCACCTTCCCTGCTGTCTCTCACAGTCTTCCAACTTCCCTGCTGTCTCTCACAGTCTTCCATCTTCCCTGCTGCCTCTCACAGTCTTCCACCTTCCCTGCTGTCTCTCACAGTCTTCCATCTTCCCTGCTGTCTCTCACAGTCTTCCATCTTCCCTGCTGTCTCTCACAGTCTTCCAACTTCCCTGCTGTCTCTCACAGTCTTCCACGTTCCCTGCTGTCTCTCACAGTCTTCGATCTTCCCTGCTGTCTCTCACAGTCTTCCAACTTCCCTGCTGTCTCTCACAGTCTTCCAACTTCCCTGCTGTCTCTCACAGTCTTCCACCTTCCCTGCTGTCTCTCACAGTCTTCCATCTTCCCTGCTGTCTCTCACAGTCTTCCATCTTCCCTGCTGTCTCTCACAGTCTCCCACTTCCCTGCTGACTCTCACAGTCTTCCACCTTCCCTGCTGTCTCTCACAGTCTTCCACCTTCCCTGCTGTCTCTCACAGTCTTCCATCTTCCCTGCTGTCTCTCACAGTCTTCCATCTTCCCTGCTGTCTCTCACAGTCTTCCAACTTCCCTGCTGTCTCTCACAGTCTTCCATCTTCCCTCACAGTCTGTCTCTCACAGTCTTCCACCTTCCCTGCTGTCTCTCACAGTCTTCCATCTTCCCTGCTGTCTCTCACAGTCTTCCAACTTCCCTGCTGTCTCTCACAGTCTTCCATCTTCCCTGCTGTCTCTCACAGTCTTCCATCTTCCCTGCTGTCTCTCACAGTCTTCCATCTTCCCTGCTGTCTCTCACAGTCTTCCATCTTCCCTGCTGTCTCTCACAGTCTTCCATCTTCCCTGCTGTCTCTCACAGTCTTCCATCTTCCCTGCTGTCTCTCACAGTCTTCCAACTTCCCTGCTGTCTCTCACAGTCTTCCATCTTCCCTGCTGTCTCTCACAGTCTTCCATCTTCCCTGCTGTCTCTCACAGTCTTCCATCTTCCCTGCTGTCTCTCACAGTCTTCCATCTTCCCTGCTGTCTCTCACAGTCTTCCACCTTCCCTGCTGTCTCTCACAGTCTTCCACCTTCCCTGCTGTCTCTCACAGTCTTCCAACTTCCCTGCTGTCTCTTCACAGTCTCTCCAGTCTTCCCTTCCTTGTGTCTCTCACAGTCTTCCATCTTCCCTGCTGTCTCTCACAGTCTTCCATCTTCCCTGCTGTCTCTCACAGTCTTCCACCTTCCATGCTGTCTCTCACAGTCTTCCACCTTCCATGCTGTCTCTCACAGTCTTCCATCTTCCCTGCTGTCTCTCACAGTCTTCCATCTTCCCTGCTGCCTCTCACAGTCTTCCACCTTCCATGCTGTCTCTCACAGTCTTCCACCTTCCATGCTGTCTCTCACAGTCTTCGATCTTCCCTACTGTCTCTCACAGTCTTCCATCTTCCCTGCTCTCACAGTCTTCCATCTTCCCTGCTGTCTCTCACAGTCTTCCATCTTCCCTGCTGTCTCTCACAGTCTTCCATCTTCCCTAGTGTCTCTCACAGTCTTCCATCTTCCCTGCTGTCTCTCACAGTCTTCCATCTTCCCTAGTGTCTCTCACAGTCTTCCATCTTCCCTGCTCTCACAGTCTTCCATCTTCCCTGCTGTCTCTCACAGTCTTCCAACTTCCCTGCTGTCTCTCACAGTCTTCCACCTTCCCTGCTGTCTCTCACAGTCTTCCACCTTCCCTGCTGTCTCTCACAGTCTTCCATCTTCCCTGCTGTCTCTCACAGTCTTCCATCTTCCCTGCTGTCTCTCACAGTCTTCCATCTTCCCTGCTGTCTCTCACAGTCTTCCACCTTCCCTGCTGTCTCTCACAGTCTTCCATCTTCCCTGCTGTCTCTCACAGTCTTCCATCTTCCCTGCTGTCTCTCACAGTCTTCCATCTTCCCTGCTGTCTCTCACAGTCTTCCATCTTCCCTGCTGTCTCTCACAGTCTTCCATCTTCCCTGCTGTCTCTCACAGTCTTCCATCTTCCCTGCTGTCTCTCACAGTCTTCCATCTTCCCTGCTGTCTCTCACAGTCTTCCACCTTCCCTGCTGTCTCTCACAGTCTCCCATCTTCCCTGCTGTCTCTCACAGTCTTCCACCTTCCCTGCTGTCTCTCACAGTCTTCCATCTTCCTGCTGTCTCTCACAGTCTTCCATCTTCCCTGCTCTTCCATCTTCCCTGTGTCTCTCACAGTCTTCCATCTTCCCTGCTGTCTCTCACAGTCTTCCAACTTCCCTGCTGTCTCTCACAGTCTTCCATCTTCCCTGCTGTCTCTCACAGTCTTCCATCTTCCCTCGTGTCTCTCACAGTCTTCCAACTTCCCTGCTGTCTCTCACAGTCTTCCATCTTCCCTGCTGCCTCTCACAGTCTTCCACCTTCCCTGCTGTCTCTCACAGTCTTCCATCTTCCCTGCTGTCTCTCACAGTCTTCCATCTTCCCTGCTGTCTCTCACAGTCTTCCATCTTCCCTGCTGTCTCTCACAGTCTTCCATCTTCCCTGCTGTCTCTCACAGTCTTCCATCTTCCCTGCTGTCTCTCACAGTCTTCCATCTTCCCTGCTGTCTCTCACAGTCTTCCAACTTCCCTGCTGTCTCTCACAGTCTTCCATCTTCCCTGCTGTCTCTCACAGTCTTCCATCTTCCCTGCTGTCTCTCACAGTCTTCCACCTTCCCTGCTGTCTCTCACAGTCTTCCAACTTCCCTGCTGTCTCTCACAGTCTTCCATCTTCCCTGCTGTCTCTCACAGTCTTCCAACTTCCCTGCTGTCTCTCACAGTCTTCCATCTTCCCTGCTGTCTCTCACAGTCTTCCATCTTCCCTGCTGTCTCTCACAGTCTTCCATCTTCCCTGCTGTCTCTCACAGTCTTCCATCTTCCCTGCTGTCTCTCACAGTCTTCCATCTTCCCTGCTGTCTCTCACAGTCTTCCACCTTCCATGCTGTCTCTCACAGTCTTCCATCTTCCCTGCTGTCTCTCACAGTCTTCCACCTTCCCTGCTGTCTCTCACAGTCTTCCATCTTCCCTGCTGTCTCTCACAGTCTTCCATCTTCCCTGCTGTCTCTCACAGTCTTCCATCTTCCCTGCTGTCTCTCACAGTCTCCCATCTTCCCTGCTGTCTCTCACAGTCTTCCATCTTCCCTGCTGTCTCTCACAGTCTTCCACCTTCCCTGCTGTCTCTCACAGTCTTCCATCTTCCCTGCTGTCTCTCACAGTCTTCCATCTTCCCTGCTGTCTCTCACAGTCTTCCATCTTCCCTGCTGTCCCTCTTCCAGCTGTCTCTCACAGTCTTCCATCTTCCCTGCTGTCTCTCACAGTCTTCCATCTTCCCTGCTGTCTCTCACAGTCTTCCACCTTCCCTGCTGTCTCTCACAGTCTCCCATCTTCCCTGCTGTCTCTCACAGTCTTCCAACTTCCCTGCTGTCTCTCACAGTCTTCCATCTTCCCTGCTGTCTCTCACAGTCTTCCATCTTCCCTGCTGTCTCTCACAGTCTCCCATCTTCCCTGCTGTCTCTCACAGTCTTCCATCTTCCCTGCTGTCTCTCACAGTCTCCCATCTTCCCTGCTGTCTCTCACAGTCTCCCACCTTCCCTGCTGTCTCTCACAGTCTTCCATCTTCCCTGCTGTCTCTCACAGTCTTCCATCTTCCCTGCTGTCTCTCACAGTCTTCCATCTTCCCTGCTGTCTCTCACAGTCTTCCATCTTCCCTGCTGTCTCTCACAGTCTTCCATCTTCCCTGCTGTCTCTCACAGTCTTCCATCTTCCCTAGTGTCTCTCACAGTCTTCCACCTTCCCTGCTGTCTCTCACAGTCTTCCATCTTCCCTTCCCTGCTGTCTCTCACAGTCTTCCAACTTCCCTGCTGTCTCTCACAGTCTTCCACCTTCCCTGCTGTCTCTCACAGTCTCCCATCTTCCCTGCTGTCTCTCACAGTCTTCCACCTTCCCTGCTGTCTCTCACAGTCTCCCATCTACCCTCCTGTCTCTCACAGTCTTCCAACTTCCCTGCTGTCTCTCACAGTCTTCCATCTTCCCTGCTGTCTCTCACAGTCTTCCATCTTCCCTGCTGTCTCTCACAGTCTTCCAACTTCCCTGCTGTCTCTCACAGTCTTCCACCTTCCCTGCTGTCTCTCACAGTCTTCCACCTTCCCTGCTGTCTCTCACAGTCTTCCAACTTCCCTGCTGTCTCTCACAGTCTTCCACCTTCCCTCTCTCACAGTCTTCCACCTTCCCTGCTGTCTCTCACAGTCTTCCAACTTCCCTCTTCCATCTTCCCTGCTGTCTCACACAGTCTCCCATCTTCCCTGCTGTCTCTCACAGTCTTCCACCTTCCCTGCTGTCTCTCACAGTCTTCCATCTTCCCTGCTGTCTCTCACAGTCTTCCATCTTCCCTGCTGTCTCTCACAGTCTTCCACCTTCCCTGCTGTCTCTCACAGTCTTCCATCTTCCCTGCTGTCTCTCACAGTCTTCCAACTTCCCTGCTGTCTCTCACAGTCTTCCATCTTCCCTGCTGTCTCTCACAGTCTTCCATCTTCCCTGCTGTCTCTCACAGTCTTCCATCTTCCCTGCTGTCTCTCACAGTCTTCCACCTTCCCTGCTGTCTCTCACAGTCTTCCATCTTCCCTGCTGTCTCTCACAGTCTTCCATCTTCCCTGCTGTCTCTCACAGTCTTCCACCTTCCCTGCTGTCTCTCACAGTCTTCCATCTTCCCTGCTGTCTCTCACAGTCTTCCATCTTCCCTGCTGCCTCTCACAGTCTTCCACCTTCCATGCTGTCTCAGTCTTCCACAGTCTTCCAGTCTTCCACCTTCCATGCTGTCTCTCACAGTCTTCCACCTTCCATGCTGTCTCTCACAGTCTTCCATCTTCCCTGCTGTCTCTCACAGTCTTCCATCTTCCCTGCTGTCTCTCACAGTCTTCCACCTTCTGCTGTCTCCTCTTCCATCTTCCCTGCTGTCTCTCACAGTCTTCCATCTTCCCTGCTGTCTCTCACAGTCTTCCATCTTCCCTGCTGTCTCTCAGTCTTCCATCTTCTCTCCTGTCTCTCACAGTCTTCCAACTTCCCTGCTGTCTCTCACAGTCTTCCAACTTCCCTGCTGTCTCTCACAGTCTTCCACCTTCCCTGCTGTCTCTCACAGTCTTCCACCTTCCCTGCTGTCTCTCACAGTCTTCCACCTTCCCTGCTGTCTCTCACAGTCTTCCATCTTCCCTGCTGTCTCTCACAGTCTTCCAACTTCCCTGCTGTCTCTCACAGTCTTCCATCTTCCCTGCTGTCTCTCACAGTCTTCCATCTTCCCTGCTGTCTCTCACAGTCTTCCATCTTCCCTGCTGTCTCTCACAGTCTTCCATCTTCCCTGCTGTCTCTCACAGTCTTCCATTCTTCCCTGCTGTCTCTCACAGTCTTCCATTCTTCCTCTGCTGTCTCTCACAGTCTTCCACTTCCCTTCCCTGCTGTCTCTCACAGTCTTCCATCTTCCCTGCTGTCTCTCACAGTCTTCCACAGTCTTCCCTGCTGTCTCTCACAGTCTTCCACTTCCCTGCTGTCTCTCACAGTCTTCCATCTTCCCTGCTGTCTCTCACAGTCTTCCATCTTCCCTGCTGTCTCTCACAGTCTTCCACTTCCCTGCTGTCTCTCACAGTCTTCCGTCTTCCCTTCTGTCTCTCACAGTCTTCCACCTTCCCTGCTGTCTCTCACAGTCTTCCATCTTCCCTGCTGTCTCTCACAGTCTTCCATCTTCCCTGCTGTCTCTCACAGTCTTCCAACTTCCCTGCTGTCTCTCACAGTCTTCCATCTTCCCTGCTGTCTCTCACAGTCTTCCATCTTCCCTGCTGTCTCTCACAGTCTTCCAACTTCCCTGCTGTCTCTCACAGTCTTCCAGTGTCTCTCACTTCCCTGCTCTCACAGTCTTCTACCTTCCCTGCTGCCTCTCACAGTCTTCTACCTTCCCTGCTGCCTCTCACAGTCTTCCACCTTCCCTGCTGTCTCTCACAGTCTTCCAACTTCCCTGCTGTCTCTCACAGTCTTCCAACTTCCCTGCTGTCTCTCACAGTCTTCCATCTTCCCTAGTGTCTCTCACAGTCTTCCACCTTCCCTGCTGTCTCTCACAGTCTTCCACCTTCCCTGCTGTCTCTCACAGTCTTCCACCTTCCCTGCTGTCTCTCACAGTCTTCCATCTTCCCTGCTGTCTCTCACAGTCTTCCATCTTCCCTAGTGTCTCTCACAGTCTTCCATCTTCCCTGCTGTCTCTCACAGTCTTCCATCTTCCCTGCTGTCTCTCACAGTCTTCCATCTTCCCTGCTGTCTCTCACAGTCTTCCATCTTCCCTGCTGTCTCTCACAGTCTTCCATCTTCCCTAGTGTCTCTCACAGTCTTCCATCTTCCCTGCTGTCTCTCACAGTCTTCCATCTTCCCTGCTGTCTCTCACAGTCTTCCACCTTCCCTGCTGTCTCTCACAGTCTTCCATCTTCCCTAGTGTCTCTCACAGTCTTCCATCTTCCCTGCTGTCTCTCACAGTCTTCCATCTTCCCTGCTGTCTCTCACAGTCTTCCACCTTCCCTGCTGTCTCTCACAGTCTTCCAACTTCCCTGCTGTCTCTCACAGTCTTCCAACTTCCCTGCTGTCTCTCACAGTCTTCCATCTTCCCTAGTGTCTCTCACAGTCTTCCAACTTCCCTGCTGTCTCTCACAGTCTTCCAACTTCCCTGCTGTCTCTCACAGTCTTCCATCTTCCCTGCTGTCTCTCACAGTCTTCCATCTTCCCTAGTGTCTCTCACAGTCTTCCACCTTCCCTGCTGTCTCTCACAGTCTTCCAACTTCCCTGCTGTCTCTCACAGTCTTCCATCTTCTTGTCCCTCTTCCATCTTCCCTAGTGTCTCTCACAGTCTTCCAACTTCCCTGCTGTCTCTCACAGTCTTCCAACTTCCCTGCTGTCTCTCACAGTCTTCCATCTTCCCTA
>NC_091329.1:7385001-7392501 GCF_038502225.1 Cherax quadricarinatus | reverse complement strand
GGAAGGGTAGACCAGGGTATGGTGATGGAAGGGTAGACCAGGGTATGGTGATGGAAGGGTAGACCAAGGGATGGTGATGGAAGGGTAGACCAGGGTATGGTGATGGAAGGGTAGACCAGGGTATGGTGATGGAAGGGTAGACCAGGGTATGGTGATGGAAGGGTAGACCAGGGTATGGTGATGGAAGGGTAGACCAGGGTATGGTGATGGAAGGGTAGACCAAGGGATGGTGATGGAAGGGTAGACCAGGGTATGGTGATGGAAGGGTAGACCAGGGTATGGTGATGGAAGGGTAGACCAGGGTATGGTGATGGAAGGGTTGACCAGGGGATGGTGATGGAAGGGTAGACCAGGGTATGGTGATGGAAGGGTAGACCAAGGGATGGTGATGGAAGGGAAGGTACACTGGACTGAGACAGGAAGGAGGTATAACAAGTAGTCGTCTTCCTGGTCTGTTATAGGCGCCTCACTGTTGTTAGTAAATTATAGAGGCTATCAGGATCCCTGTGAATTATAGGGGATATTCCCATTATTGTAATTCTTGAGGACCGTTTGTAAATTCTCACTTCACTAATTCCCAGAGTCCAGCATTTTTTCCTCCATATTTTCTTACCTAATTAAGTTTTTTTTTTTATCTATAAATTCTTTTTTACTTATTTAATATTTTTTTTAACCCAATTAAGATTTTTCCCACCTATTTAAGAATTTTATTTTCCTCTTTTTTTCCCCCTCTCAGTAGTGCACATATTTTCCCCAGTAATTATTTTCCTTGTCCATCACACCCACTTACCAGAATTTTTTTGTGCTGTGTCAGCAGAATAAAAACCACAAGACCTACGCTTTTGTTTTAGGTTTATATTTTGTAGTTTTAATTTGTTCCAGTTGTAGAGGGAATATTTTGTTCCAGTTGTAGAGGGAATATTTTGTTCCAGTTGTAGAGGGAATATTTTGTTCCAGTTGTAGAGGGAATATTTTGTTCCAGTTGTAGAGGGAATATTTTGTTCCAGTTGTAGAGGGAATATTTTGTTCCAGTTGTAGAGGGAATATTTTGTTCCAGTTGTAGGGGGAATATTTTGTTCCAGTTGTAGGGGGAATATTTTGTTCCAGTTGTAGGGGGAATATTTTGTTCCAGTTGTAGAGGGAATATTTTGTTCCAGTTGTAGAGGGAATATTTTGTTCCAGTTGTAGAGGGAATATTTTGTTCCTGTTGTAGAGGGAATATTTTGTTCCAGTTGTAGAGGGAATATTTTGTTCCAGTTGTAGAGGGAATATTTTGTTCCAGTTGTAGAGGGAATATTTTGTCCCAGTTGTAGAGGGAATATTTTGTTCCAGTTGTAGAGGGAATATTTTGTTCCAGTTGTAGAGGGAATATTTTGTTCCAGTTGTAGAGGAGATATTTTGTCCCAGTTGTAGAGGGAATATTTTGTTCCAGTTGTAGAGGGAATATTTTGTTCCAGTTGTAGAGGGAATATTTTGTCCCAGTTGTAGAGGGAATATTTTGTTCCAGTTGTAGAGGGAATATTTTGTTCCAGTTGTAGAGGGAATATTTTGTTCCAGTTGTAGAGGGAATATTTTGTTCCAGTTGTAGAGGGAATATTTTGTTCCAGTTGTAGAGGGAATATTTTGTCCCAGTTGTAGAGGGAATATTTTGTTCCAGTTGTAGAGGGAATATTTTGTTCCAGTTGTAGAGGGAATATTTTGTTCCAGTTGTAGAGGGAATATTTTGTTCCAGTTGTAGAGGGAATATTTTGTTCCAGTTGTAGAGGGAATATTTTGTTCCAGTTGTAGAGGGAATATTTTGTCCCAGTTGTAGAGGGAATATTTTGTTCCAGTTGTAGAGGGAATATTTTGTTCCAGTTGTAGAGGGAATATTTTGTTCCAGTTGTAGAGGGAATATTTTGGAACAAAGTTAATGATTTTTCCCCCAGGAATTGCTGCTAATTTCCAGGATTGGCTATTAATTCCAAGGATTGGCTATTAATTCGCATGATTGGCTATTAATTCCCATGATTGGCTGTTAATTCCCAGGAATGGCTATTAATTCCCAGGATTGGCTATTAATTCCCTGAATTGGCTATTAATTCCCAGGATTGGCTATTTGCAGGATTGGCTGTTAATTCCCATAAATGGCTATTAATTCCCAGGAATGGCTATTAATCCCCAGGATTGGCTATTAATTCCCAGGATTGGCTGTTAATTCCCAGGAATGGCTCTTAATTCCCAGGATTGGCTGTTAATTCCCATGATTGGCTATTAATTCCCAGGTTTGGCTATTAATTCCCATGATTGGCTATTAATTCCCAGGATTGGAAATTAATTCCCAGGATTGGCAATGCCCAGGATTGGCTATTAATTCCTATGATTGTTAATTCCCAGGAATGGCTATTAATTCCCTGGATTGGCTATTAATTCCCGTGATTGGCTATTAATTCCTAGGATTAACTATTTCCAGGATTGGCAATTCCCAGGATTGGCAGTTAATTCCCAGGATTGGTAATTAATTCCCACGATTGGTAATTCCCAGGATTGGCTATTAATTCCCATGAATAGTATTAATTTTAATAGCTAGGTTATAGCTAGACAAGCAAGCTAGTTACACTTAACATTATCTAGTTAATTAGGTACACTTAAGGCTAGCTAATTAGATTATAGCTAGGCAGGCTAGCTAGTTATTTCTCTAACAGAATCTTCATATATATATATATATATATATATATATATATATATATATATATATATATATATATATATATATATATATATATATAAATTTATATATATATATATATATATATATATATATATATATATATATATATATATATATATATATATATATATATATATATATATATATATATATATATAATGTATTTCCTCAGAAACTTGGATTCACTGTAGGTATTTTCTCATGATCAGCAAATTTTTCCCACGCTCCTCCAACTTTTCCCACGGCCAGGAAGTTTCTCCCACGGCTCAAAAGTTGGTCTCGCGGCCAGGTATTAATTTTCAAGGATGGGGGAGGGGAAAAATATAGATTTTTCTCCCCCTTTCCTCCCTCGGTGAGCCTTATATCTGCCAGAAATTATGGTTTTAGATAGACGGAGGATCGAGCCTTGAAAACCGGCGTAGTTTAGCTCTTGATCCAAGGGAACGAAGTGTTCCATTTGTAGAAAACCCTTAACGTAATAGAGAGAGAAAGCCTTAACCTACCCTTGTAAACCCCTTGTGTAAGAGAAAGAAAGAGAGACTGACTTTATCTCGTTGACATCATAATGCTGTACGAATGTGTTCCAGACTCGAGTCATCCTGGGGATAAATGATCTTAGATGAAGTGATGTTCTGGAGAAGGTTACAGCCAGAGTGAAGTTACTGCTGGCTGCCCGTCTTGTGCTATAAAAGCTTGCTTCACGCTGTCCTCGAAGTGGATCCAAGTGTGGTACTTTGACAAAGTTGGCCTTGTACATGACAGTAAGGCCACCCAAATCCATCCTGTGTTGAAGGCTCTGCTGAAATGACATCTATCCAGGGCCTTCAACACAGGAGGGATGTGGGTGGCCTTACTGTCATGTACAAGGCCAACATTGTCAAAGTACCACACTTGGATCCACTTCGAGGACAGCGTGAATACCACAAGAATACCAGCGTGAATACCACAAGACGGACAGCCAACAGCAACTTCCCTCTGGCTGTACCCTTCTCCAGAACATCACTTCATCTAAGATCATACATACCCAGGATGACTCGAGTATGGAACACATTCGTACAGCATAATGATGTCAACGAGATAAAGTCAGTTGATCAAATGAAAATGCTGGCCCACAGATGGCTCCAACTTCATCCTGTTCACTATTTGTATGTTTCATAACAGTAGAATGCTTTCAAATGAGCTGATGTAGGTAACAGCTCTTAGCTTGTCAATAAAGTTAGGAATCCTTAACTTGTAAATAGCTTGTCAATAAAACTAGGGATCCTTAAGCTAACCTTGTAAACCCCTTGTGTAAAAGAGAGTGATTACCTCATTTCCCTAGGTACTGTACAGCTCCTACGGGTCTAGTGCTTTCCCACCATGAATGTAGTAGATAAAAATGTTGTCATGCCTGTTGTTAATTCAGGGGGTCGCATCGCCGCCCCGCCCCCTTCTGCTGGCTCCCAGGCCAGGCCTCTTGGCTGAGGTCATGATCAACCAGGATGTTGATGCTACCAACACGCACAACGTCGTAGGTAGATAATCGTATTCGGCCAGGTAGGCCACTGCATCCGGTCAGTAGACCATTGTATCCTCTCAAGTAGGTCACTGTATTCGGCCAATAGATCATTGTAACCGGTCAGGTAGATCATCGTATCCGGCCACTAGGCCATTGTAACCAGTCAAGTAGATTGTATCCGGCAAGGTAGATCACTGTATCCGGCCAGGTAGATCACTGTGTCTAGGTCGTTGTATTCGGCCAGGTAGATCAGCGGATTCGGTCAGGTAGACCATTGTATCCTGCCGGCCAGACTATTGTATCCGGCTTGTGGAGATGAAAGGAACATTTAAAAAGCTATTATAATAAGGGTAAGGCGCCCGTGAGGCCTATTGTGTGCAGGGAAGAGGAGGGGGAAGAAGGGGAGGACGCATGGGAGAGGGGAAGTGAGGGAGGGGACGTAGGAGGGAAGGGTGAGGGAAGACAAAGGAATGAAGGAAGGAAGGAGAGTTGACATATAAATCACTAGTGTGTGTGAGTGTACTCAATTGTGGTTGCGGGGGTCAAATCACAGCTCCTGGCCCCCTCCTCTTTGCCGGTTGCTGTATGTGTGTACGTGGTTGCATCAGCACGCGACTTTGCAATATAAGAAATCATAAGACAAAAAAAAAATGCTACGGAATTTGTATTTACGTTATCGAAAAAAACAACAACAGCAACAGTAGAATCAAGTAAGAAGTTGTGTGTTGGTCTCAACTTCCAGTCGTAAGATTGAGAGAAAATCTTACCAGCTTCCTTCCTCGTTGTTCCTACTGTCTTGTGTGTGTGTGTGAGTTTGAACGGTAGTGCTGATCTTGTGTGTTGTCTTGAGGAGTAGTGATCTTATCTGTTGTCTTAAGTAGTAGTGATCTTACGTGTTGTCTTCAGGAGTAGTGATCTTATCTGTTGTCTTCAGTAGTAGTGATCTTACGTGTTGTCTTCAGTAGTGGTGATCTTACCTGTTGTCTTCTGTAGTGATTTTACGTGTTGTCGTAAGGAGTAGTGATCTTACCTGTTATCTTCAGTAGTAGTGATTTTAAGTGTTGTCTTCAGTAGTGGTGATCTTGCCTGTTGTCTTCAGTAGTGATCTTACATATTGTCCTCAGTAGTGGTGATCTTACTTGTTTTCAGTAGTGGTGATCTTACTGGTTGTCTTCAGTAGTGGTGATCTTACTGGTTGTCTTCAGTAGTGGTGATCTTACTGGTTGTCTTCAGTAGTGGTGATCTTACTGGTTGTCTTCAGTAGTGGTGATCTTACTGGTTGTCTTCAGTAGTGGTGATCTTACTGGTTGTCTTCAGTAGTGGTGATCTTACTGGTTGTCTTCAGTAGTGATGATCTTACTGGTTGTCTTCAGTAGTGGTGATCTTACTGGTTGTCTTCAGTAGTGGTGATCTTACTGGTTGTCTTCAGTAGTGGTGATCTTACTGGTTGTCTTCAGTAGTGGTGATCTTACTGGTTGTCTTCAGTAGTGGTGATCTTACTGGTTGTCTTCAGTAGTGGTGATCTTACTGGTTGTCTTCAGTAGTGGTGATCTTACTGGTTGTCTTCAGTAGTGGTGATCTTACTGGTTGTCTTCAGTAGTGGTGATCTTACTGGTTGTCTTCAGTAGTGGTGATCTTACTGGTTGTCTTCAGTAGTGGTGATCTTACTGGTTGTCTTCAGTAGTGGTGATCTTACGTGATCTCGTCATTGAAGACAACTCTCCTAGCTAGTCTCGCCAGCAGGTCACAGTTGATTTAGCTACCAGGTCCCTGGTCAGCAGGCTAGCTACCAGGTCCCTGGTCAGCAGGCTAGCTACCAGGTCCCTGGTCAGCAGGCTAGCTACCAGGTCCCTGGTCAGCAAGGTAGCTACCAGGTCCCTGGTCAGCAGGCTAGCTACCAGGTCCCTGGTCAGCAGGCTAGCTACCAGGTCCCTGGTCAGCAAGGTAGCTACCAGGTCCCTGGTCAGCAAGGTAGCTACCAGGTCCCTGGTCAGCAAGGTAGCTACCAGGTCCCTGGTCAGCAGGCTAGCTACCAGGTCCCTGGTCAGCAAGGTAGCTACCAGGTCCCTGGTACAAGAAAATATAAGAGATTTAGTATTGTGAGTGCAAAATCTTTAATTTTAGTGGTTAGCAGGAAATTGGATATTTAAGAGTCTTGTGATATTATTCGTTTACGGGAGCGTTGTGAGATCACCAGGCGTCTCAGAGGCACCAGCTGTGGCAGCAGGCTCACAGCTGGTGTTGCTGGTACAGCCAAGTCACAGCTGGTGTTGCTGGTACAGCCAAGTCACAGCTGGTGCTGCTGGTACAGCCAAGTCACAGTTGGTGCTGCTGGTACAGCCAAGTCACAGTTGGTGCTGCTGGTACAGCCAAGTCACAGTTGGTGCTGCTGGTACAGCCAAGTCACAGCTGGTGCCAAGTGTTGGTGCTGCTGTACAGCCAAGTCACAGCTGGTGCTGTGTTCACAGTTGGTGCTGCTGGTACAACCAAGTCACAGCTGGTGTTGCTGGTACAACCAAGTCACAGTCTGCTGGTACAGCCAAGTCACAGTTGGTGCTGTTGGTACAGCCAAGTCACAGGTGGTACAGCCAAGTCACAACAGCCAAGTCACAGCTGGTGTTGCTGGTACAGCCAAGTCACAGTTGGTGCTGCTGGTACAGCCAAGTCACAGTTGGTGCTGCTGGTACAGCCAAGTCACAGCTGGTGCTGCTGGTACAGCCAAGTCACAGTTGGTGCTGCTGGTACAACCAAGTCACAGCTGGTGTTGCTGGTACAACCAAGTCACAGCTGGTGCTGCTGGTACAGCCAAGTCACAGTTGGTGTTGCTGGTACAGCCAAGTCACAGTTGGTGTTGCTGGTACAGCCAAGTCACAGTTGGTGTTGCTGGTGCAGCCAAGTCACAGCTGGTGCTGCTATATGAATCAGGGTTCGAATCCCAGTTTATTCTTCTGTTTCTTCACTGACAGTCGTTGATTTCGAGTTATCGCGGCTTACCATACATACGTACACGCACTCATACATACACATACATATACATACATACATACATACATACATACAGAGACAGGATGTTCCAGAGATGGGACACACAAACAGTGGGTCACAATTGGAAGATTCAGATGAGTCAGAGGGATTTTAGGAAGTATTTCTTCAGTCATAGAGTTGTCAGGAAGTGGAATAGTCTGGCAGGTGACGTGGTGAATGGCAGGAACCATACATAGTTTTAAGACGAGGTATGATAAAGTTCATGAAGCAGGGAGAGAGAGGACCCAGTAGCGATCAGTGAAGAGGC
>NC_091329.1:7377501-7382501 GCF_038502225.1 Cherax quadricarinatus | reverse complement strand
TAAGACACGTGGAACAGCTGTATATTTGTATTATAGACGTTTCGCCATCCAGTGGCTTTATCAGTACAGATTCTAGGACATAATTGGAAGACAGAAGAACTATATACAAAGATGAGGTAATCAGTCCCTCAGCCTTGGAGTTAGTGTTGACAGCATCGTGGTGGTGGAGAATCTGGAGCAAAGGATCACCACCACCACGATGCTGTCAACACTAACTCCAAGGTTCAGGGACTGATTACCTCATCATTTGTATATAGTTCTTCTGTCTTCTAATTATGTCCTAGAATCTGTACTGATAAAGCCACTGGATGGCGAAACGTCTACAATAAATATAACCAGCTGTTGCACATGTGCCGTAACTTTCATATTGTCGGTATTTTATACCTTTGAACATTAAAATGGTATAAAATACCGACAGGTTGTTAGGTAAGACACATATGCAACAGTTAGGTATCTTTATTATGAAACGTTTCGCCTACACAGTAGGCTTCTTCAGTCAAGTACAGAAAAGTTGATAGAAGCAGAAGATACTTGAAGACGATGTAATCAGTCCATCACCCTTAAAGTTTTGAGGTGGTCAGTCCCTCAGTCTGGAGAAGAGCATTGTTCCATAGTATGAAACAATATGGAGAAGAAGTGACAGGATGGAGCTTTTTATAGCGCCAAGAGGTGAGACGTAGGCCACTAGGAGAGGTAAGAACTCAGATGTTGAGAAGTCAGACACTGCAACACAAGGGTATCTTGGTACAGACCTGCAATCAACTTCGACAACTTCCATTAGTGAGAGGGGCTGGATTTGAGAGGGACCTGACTTCTCAACATCTGAGTTCTTACCTCTCCTAGTGGCCTACGTCTCACCTCTTGGCGCTATAAAAAGCTCCATCCTGTCACTTCTTCTCCATATTGTTTCATACTATGGAACAATGCTCTTCTCCAGACTGACGGACTGACCACCTCAAAACTTTAAGGGTGATGGACTGATTACATCGTCTTCAAGTATCTTCTGCTTCTATCAACTTTTCTGTACTTGACTGAAGAAGCCTATTGTGTAGGCGAAACGTTTCATAATAAAGATACCTAACTGTTGCATATGTGTCTTACCTAACATTTTATACCTTTCTTGCACACGCACTCATACACGCGCGCACGCGCACACAACTGAATTCCCCCCTCCACACACACATAGCCAGGAGCAGTGACTCGACCCCTGCAGCCACAAATAGGTGAGTACATCAGTCAAGTTACCTCTGCAGCCCAGGCACGTTTGGCAAATCTAGGAATAGTCTTCAGGAATCTCAAGAATCATACACAGCTCTTTATCAGACATACGTGAGGGCCTTCTTGGAGTATGCAGCGCCAGTGTGGAACCCACACTTGGTAAACCAAGCCGGAATATTTAAAAAAAATGTGCAAAGGTTGGCCACAAAACTAGTCCATGAGCTAAGAGGTGTGAAGACTGAAGACCTAACTTGGTGACATTACAGGACAGAAGAGTCACGGGAGACATAGTAACGACATAGAAAATGCTAAGAGGGTTGGTCAGTGAGGGGCTGTTTGAGAGGCGGGAAACAGGTACACGAGGGCACAGCTAGTAGATAAGAGTGTCACAAATAATTATTATTTATATAATTATTATTATTATTGAATTTTATTTTTATATAATCATTGATTTTTTATTATTATTAGTAGTAATATGATTATTATTGATTTTTGTTAATAATTATTTATTATTATTGATTTTCATTAATTATTTATTATTATTATTATTATTATTATTATTATTATTATTATTATTGATTTTTAGTATGAATTATTATTGTCAATATTATTATTATTGATTATTGTTGTAGTAGTAGCAGCAGTAGTAGTAGTAGTAGTAGTAGTGATAGTAGTAGTAGTAGTAATAGTAGTAGTACTAGTAGTAGTAGTAGTAGTAGTGATAGTAGTAGTAGTAATAGTAGTAGTAGTAGTAGTAGTAGTAGCAGTAGTAGTAGTAGTAGTAGTAGTAGCAGTAGTAGTAGTAGTAGTAGTAGTAGTAGTAGTAGTAGTAGTAGCAGCAGCAGTAGTAGTAGTAGTAGTAGCAGCAGCAGTAGTAGTAGCAGCAGTAGTAGTAGTAGTAGTAGCAGCAGTAGTAGTAGTAGCAGCAGTAGTAGTAGTAGTAGCAGCAGCAGTAGTAGTAGTAGCAGCAGTAGTAGTAGTAGCAGCAGCAGTAGTAGTAGTAGTAGCAGCAGTAGTAGTAGTAGTAGTAGTAGTAGTAGTAGCAGCAGTAGTAGTAGTAGTAGTAGTAGTAGCAGTAGTAGAAGCAGTAGTAGTAGAAGCAGTAGTAGTAGTGGCAGCAGTAGTAGTAGTAGCAGTAGTAGAAGCAGTAGTAGTAGCAGTAGTAGAAGCAGTAGTAGTAGTAGCAGCAGCAGTAGTAGTAGTAGTAGTAGTAGTAGCAGTAGTAGAAGCAGTAGTAGTAGTAGTAGCAGCAGTAGTAGTAGTAGTAGCAGTAGTAGAAGTAGTAGTAGTAGCAGCAGTAGTAGTAGTAGTAGTAGTAGTAGCAGTAGTAGCAGCAGTAGTAGAAGCAGCAGTAGTAGTAGCAGCAGTAGTAGTAGTAGCAGTTAGTAGTAGTAGTAGTAGTAGTAGTAGTAGTAGTAGTAGTGGTCGTAAATAGCAGGTAAGCGCTAAATATGTAAGGGGGCCACACACCTGTAAACTGGGATGTAACAGGGCTTGACACGAAGAGGAAGGGTAGCTTCCTTTCCTTGAATCAAGAGCCCTACGCCGTCATCGAAACAGCGCCATCTTTCAGAGCAGCCAGCAGCGGACTGGCCTGGGGAGGGACGCGGCCGCTATACCTAATTTATATGTAAATACGAGGCGCCCCCATCTGGTTGAGGGCTCGACACACCGGCCAGGAAGCAAGGGGAGGCCAGGAGCTGGTGTTCATTTTTGGGGCATATTCACTTATACTGCCACATATACAAGCCTGTCAGAAGTTATACGTACTCTGCTTGCTCTCTGTCTTTGTCTCACTGTCTCTCTATATCTGTCACCGTCTCTCTCAGAGGCTTTTACAAGGTTAGGTTAAGGTTCATAGCTTTATTTGCAAACTACGAGCTGTTACATCAGCTCTTTTGAAAGTCTTTTTATGTTAGATATACAGGGAACTGGATGAAGTTGGAGCCATCTTTGGACGCCAGCAGTTTCATTTGATCAAATGACTGATTTATTTCATTGATATTATTATGCTGTACAAACATGTTGCAGACTCTAGTCATCCTACGCTCTCTCTCTCTCTCTCTCTCTCTCTCTCTCTCTCTCTCTCTCTCTCTCTCTCTCTCATCTTCAATATAGTATGTTGCAGGATCCCTGGAGAGGGTGCTGTCACGGTGTCTTTACTCAGGGTGGAGTAGACAATCCACTAATGTGATGGTGGTGGTGGTTGTGGTAGTGTTAATGTTGGTGGTTGTGGTAGTGTTGATGGTGGTGGTGGTGGTGGTTGTGGTAGTGTTAATGTTGGTGGTTGTGATGGTTGTGGTAGCGTTGATGGTGGTGGTGGTTGTGGTAGTGTTAATGTTGGTGGTTGTGATGGTTGTGGTAGTGTTGATGTTGGTGGTGGTGGTGGTGGTGGTTGTGGTAGTGGAAATGTAAACACATATGCAGTATAATGTAATCCTTTATTGACAACGTTTCACCCACACAGTGGGCTTTTTCAAGTCACACACAGATCTACCTGGGGTGGAAGGTACGGGAGTATTTATAGTCATGTTCAGAATGTTGAGGTCAGGTGGAGAATGCTGCATCTGATGATCTACCGGGTGGAGTTATAGAGTCTTGGGTAGCTTGGCAGGGGTATTGGAAACTCAAGACTTATCGCCACAGAAGACAACACTCAATACAGAAGAATCCTGGAATCATCGCTTATCTCTATAACCAACAATTTCAACCAGAACAACGGCTTCTATAACATAGCTGAACCACTCGCCAAGAAACTTCTTCATCGCTATCCCACATAAGAACATAGAACACTGCAGAAGGTCTACTCACAACTTGTCCAATACCCCTGCCAAGCTACCCAAGACTCTACAACTCCACCCGGTAGATCATCAGATGCAGCATTCTCCACCTGACCTCAACATTCTGAACATGACTATAAATACTCCCGTACCTTCCAACCCCAGGTAGATCCGTGTGTGACTTGAAAAAGCCCACTGTGTGGGTGAAACGTTGTCAATAAAGGATCACATTATACTGCATATGTGTTTATATTTCCACTGTGTCGGTATTTGATACCATTTATTTCCATCGGTTGTGGTAGTGTTGATGGTGGTTGTGGTAGTGTTGATGGTGGTGGTGGTGGTTGTGATAGTGTTGATGGTGGTGGTGGTGGTTGTGGTAGTGTTGATGTTGGTGGTGGTTGTGGTAGTGTTGATGGTGGTTGTGGTAGTGTTGATGTTGGTGGTGGTGGTTGTGATAGTGTTGATGGTGATGGTGGTTGTGGTAGTGTTGATGTTGGTGGTGGTTGTGGTAGTGTTGATGGTGGTTGTGGTAGTGTTGATGTTGGTGGTGGTGGTTGTGATAGTGTTGATGGTGATGGTGGTGGTTGTGATAGTGTTGAGTGATGGTTGATGTTGATGTTGGTGGTGGTGTGGTAGTGTTGATGGTAGTGTTGATGGTGGTGGTGGTTGTGGTAGTGTTGATGTTGGTGGTGGTGGTTGTGATAGTGTTGATGGTGGTTGTGGTAGTGGTTGATGGTGGTGGTGGTTGTGGTAGTGTTGATGTTGGTGGTGGTTGTGGTAGTGTTGATGGTGGTGGTGGTTGTGGTAGTGTTGATGGTGTTGGTGGTTGTGACAGTGTTGATGGTGGTGGTGGTGGTGGTTGTGGTAGTGTTGATGGTGTTGGTGGTTGTGACAGTGTTGATGGTGGTGGTGGTGGTTGTGGTAGTGTTGATGGTGGTGGTTGTGGTAGTGTTGATGGCGGTGGTGGTGGTTGTGGTAGTGTTGATGGTGGTGGTTGTG
>NC_091329.1:7367501-7370001 GCF_038502225.1 Cherax quadricarinatus | reverse complement strand
GAACAGCAGGAGGCCAAGGCAAGAGTACGACGAGAGCAATAGAGCGATGGTTGACACACTGGCTAGAGTGGCCAGAAGAGCTCATGCATGCAGGGCAAAGCTCCTGATCATGGGTGACTTTAACCACAAGGAGATAGATTGGGAGAACTTGGACCCACATGGGGGCCAAGATACTTGGAGGGCTAAGATGATGGAGGTGGTACTGGAGAACTTCATGTACCAACACGTAAGGGACACTACAAGAGAGAGAGGAGAGGATGAACCAGCAAGGCTGGACTTAGTATTCACCTTCAGTAGTGCAGATATCGAGGACATCACATATGAAAGACCCCTTGGGGCCAGTGACCATGTGGTTGTAAGCTTCGAATACACAGTAGAGCTACAAGTGGAGGGAGAAGCAGGAAGGCCAGGACGAATGAAGCCAAACTACAAGAAAGGGGACTACACAGGAATGAGGAACTACCTGAACGGGGTTCAGTGGGACAGAGAACTGGCAGGGAAGCCAGTTAATGAGATGATGGAATATGTAGCAATAAAATGCAAGGAGGCTGAGGAGAGGTTTGTACCCAAGGGTAACAGGAGTAATGAAAAAGCCAGGATGAGCCCATGGTTTACCCAAAGGTGCAGGGAGGCAAAAACCAAGTGTGCTAGGGAATGGAAGAAATATAGAAGGCAAAGGACCCAGGAGAATAAGGAGAACAGTCGTAGAGCCAGAAATGAATATGCACAGATAAGAAGGGAGGCCCAAAGACAATATGAAAATGACATAGCAGCGAAAGCCAAATCTGACCCGAAACTGTTGTACAGCCACATCAGGAGGAAAACAACAGTCAAGGACCAGGTAATCAGGCTAAGGAAGGAAGGAGGAGAGACAACAGGAAATGACCGGGAAGTATGTGAAGAACTCAACAAGAGATTCAAAGAAGTGTTCACAGAGGAGACAGAAGGGACTCCAGAAAGACGGAGAGGTGGGGCACACCACCAAGTGCTGGACACAGTGCACACAACCGAGGAAGAAGTGAAGAGGCTTCTGAGTGAGCTAGATACCTCAAAGGCAATGGGGCCAGATAACATCTCCCCATGGGTATTGAGAGAGGGAGCAGAGGCGCTATGTGTACCCCTAACAACAATATTCAATACATCTATCGAAACAGGGAGATTGCCTGAGGCATGGAAGACAGCAAATGTAGTCCCAATCTTTAAAAAAGGAGACAGACATGAAGCATTAAACTACAGACCAGTGTCACTGACATGTATAGTATGCAAAATCATGGAGAAGATTATCAGGAGAAGAGTGGTGGAACACCTAGAAAGGAATGATCTCATCAACAGCAGCCAGCATGGTTTCAGGGACGGGAAATCCTGTGTCACAAACCTAGTGGAGTTCTATGACATGGTGACAGCAGTAAGACAAGAGAGAGAGGGGTGGGTGGATTGCATTTTCTTGGACTGCAAGAAGGCGTTTGACACAGTTCCACACAAGAGATTGGTGCAAAAACTGGAGGACCAAGCAGGGATAACAGGGAAGGCACTACAATGGATCAGGGAATACTTGTCAGGAAGACAGCAGCGAGTCATGGTACGTGGCGAGGTGTCAGAGTGGGCACCTGTGACCAGCGGGGTCCCGCAGGGGTCAGTCCTAGGACCAGTGCTGTTTCTGGTATTTGTGAACGACATGACGGAAGGAATAGACTCTGAGGTGTCCCTGTTTGCAGATGACGTGAAGTTGATGAGAAGAATACACTCGATCGAAGACCAGGCAGAACTACAAAGGGATCTGGACAGGCTGCAGAACTGGTCCAGCAATTGGCTCCTGGAGTTCAATCCCACCAAGTGCAAAGTCATGAAGATTGGGGAAGGGCAAAGAAGGCCGCAGACGGAGTACAGTCTAGGGGGTCAGAGACTACAAACCTCACTCAAGGAAAAAGATCTTGGGGTGAGTATAACACCAGGCACATCTCCTGAAGCGCACATCAACCAAATAACTGCTGCAGCATATGGGCGCCTAGCAAACCTCAGAACAGCATTCCGACATCTTAATAAGGAATCGTTCAGGACCCTGTACACCGTATACGTTAGGCCCATATTGGAGTATGCGGCACCAGTTTGGAACCCACACCTAGCCAAGCATGTAAAGAAACTAGAGAAAGTGCAAAGGTTTGCAACAAGACTAGTCCCAGAGCTAAGAGGTATGTCCTACGAGGAGAGGTTAAGGGAAATCAACCTGACGACACTGGAGGACAGGAGAGATAGGGGGGACATGATAACAACATACAAAATACTGAGAGGAATTGACAAGGTGGACAAAGACAGGATGTTCCAGAGATTGGACACAGTAACAAGGGGACACAGTTGGAAGCTAAAGACACAGATGAATCACAGGGATGTTAGGAAGTATTTCTTCAGCCACAGAGTAGTCAGTAAGTGGAATAGTTTGGGAAGCGATGTAGTGGAGGCAGGATCCATACATAGCTTTAAGCAGAGGTATGATAAAGCTCAC
>NC_091329.1:7360001-7365001 GCF_038502225.1 Cherax quadricarinatus | reverse complement strand
AGTGACGCACGCAATCCTCAATCTGAATAATAATAATAATAATAATAATAATAATAATAATACGCTACTACTACTACCATTGCTGCTGCTGCTGCTGCTGCTGCTGCTGCTGCTGCTGCTGCTGCTGCTGCTGCTGCTGCTGCTGCTGCTGCTGCTGCTGCTGCTGCTGCTGCTGCTGCTGCTGCTGCTGCTGCTGCTGCTGCTGCTGCTGCTGCTGCTGCTGCTTTGCTGCTGCTGCTCTGCTGCTGCTGCTGCTGCTGCTGCTGCTCTGCTGCTGCTCTCCTGCTGCTGCTGCTGCTGCTGCTCTCCTCCTCTTCCTCCTCCTCCTCCTCCTGCTCCTGCTCCTCCTCCTCTTCCTCCTCCTCCTCCTCCTCCTCCTCCTCCTCCTCCTCCTCCTCCTCCTCCTCCTCCTCCTGATAATAATAATAATGTTAGGTTAAACAGACTCAACTTTCAGCTAGAAATTTACTGCTATGTAATCATAATAATAAAGATATCTTTAATAAAAGTTAATGAGAGATAGTTTCATCAACTTTAAATTACTGCGGCTTTCAGTGAGCGGAGATTCCCTTGGCAGGTCACATTACTCACTGCTAACTCACATCTGAATTCCATATTCTATATATTGTATCGGTGTGTGCTGGTGTGCAGAATGTACTCACCTCCGTGTACTCAGGTGTACTTACCCAGTGGTACTGGTTTTACTCACCCACATGTGTATGTTACCCTTTTCGGCAAACTAAAAGTAATATATATATATATATATATATATATATATATATATATATATATATATATATATATATATATATATATATATATATATATATTATGCAAATAACTACACTTAACTAACCTCGAACCCTCGATCTTTAATACTCCACCCGGGTAGCCAGTTAAAATCTTGAGACGTCCTAATTAACTGGACCACAAATTTCACATACAACAGGCGTCTACCAGCACTAGACATCGTTGGGGATTAGGGCGTCTTGATTTTTAACAGGCTACCCGGATGGCGTATTAAAGATCGGGGTTCGAGGCTCGGCCAGTGCAGTTATTTCCTTAAAAATCATTTGTTCGTAGATATAAGTATATAAGTAGATATAAGTAAATGCGAGGGTCTTGGCAAGAGGCGTGGAGTTAAAAGATAAAGAATCACACATAAAGTGGGAGTTGTCACAGTTGCTCTTTGCTGATGACACTGTGCTCTTGGGAGATTCTGAAGAGAAGTTGCAGAGATTGGTGGATGAATTTGGTAGGGTGTGCAAAAGAAGAAAATTGAAAATGAATACAGGAAAGAGTAAGGTTATGAGGATAACAAAAAGATTGGGTGATGAAAGATTGGATATCAGATTGGAGGGAGAGAATATGGAGGAGGTGAATGTATTCAGATATTTGGGAGTGGACGTGTCAGCGGATGGGTCTATGAAGGATGAGGTGAATCATAGAATTGATGAGGGGAAAAGGGTGAGTGGTGCACTTAGGAGTCTGTGGAGACAAAGAACTTTGTCCTTGGAGGCAAAGAGGGGAATGTATGAGAGTATAGTTTTACCAACGCTCTTATATGGGTGTGAAGCATGGGTGATGAATGTTGCAGCGAGGAGAAGGCTGGAGGCAGTGGAGATGTCATGTCTGAGGGTAATGTGTGGTGTGAATATAATGCAGAGAATTCGTAGTTTGGAAGTTAGGAGGAGGTGCGGGATTACCAAAACTGTTGTCCAGAGGGCTGAGGAAGGGTTGAGGTGGTTCGGACATGTAGAGAGAATGGAGCGAAACAGAATGACTTCAAGAGTGTATCAGTCTGTAGTGGAAGGAAGGCGGGGTAGGGGTCGGCCTAGGAAAGGTTGGAGGGAGGGGGTAAAGGAGGTTTTGTGTGCGAGGGGCTTGGACTTCCAGCAGGCATGCGTGAGCGTGTTTGATTGGAGTGAATGGAGACAAATGGTTTTTAATACTTGACGTGCTGTTGGAGTGTGAGCAAAGTAACATTTATGAAGGGGTTCAGGGAAACCGGCAGGCCGGACTTGAGTCCTGGAGATGGGAAGTACAGTGCCTGCACTCTGAAGGAGGGGTGTTAATGTTGCAGTTTAAAAACTGTAGTGTAAAGCACCCTTCTGGCAAGACAGTGATGGAGTGAATGATGGTGAAAGTTTTTCTTTTTCGGGCCACCCTGCCTTGGTGGGAATCGGCCAGTGTGATAATATATATATATATATATATATATATATATATATATATATATATATATATATATATATATATAATGTATATAATGTCAATGAAACCACGAAACAAGTGGTTTTGAATCATTTACCAAACTGCGGCAGGCCAGGATTCGACCCCACGAAACATTGTCAAGAGACCACTCAATGTACATGTCACCTTATTCACTCAGCCATCGTATGTATGTATGTATGGGGAAGTGGAAAAGAATTCTTCCTCTGTAAGCCATGCATGTTGTAAGAGGCGACTAAAAGGCCGAGAGCAAGAGGCTAGTAACCCCCTTCCCCTGTATAAATTGTTGTATTAATGTATATATATATATATATATTTTTTTCAACAGGTCGGCCGTCTCCTAAATTTTATGTTTAAATCCATGCTTTGGGATAGTCTTACAAGGCTCCTCAAACAACTTTCCTTAACGGCTACAAACTGGGTCAGACTTACAGTGGAGAATATAACCTTAACAATGCTTAAGTGTGTGTTTAGGAATGGCATAGCTCGCCTCCTGTCTGGGAATATACTGATGGTTGTCCACAGTTCCTCTCTAGCCACATGCCTCAACCCTCAAACTATTCATAGTGGTGTTGCTCTTCGCTCTGCCTCCCTGTCTTCACGAACACAGGTTTATTGAGGGGGAGGGTTTAGTGCATCGCCAGATCAATTCTGGTACCATGGTCTGTTTTTCCAATAAATCGGAGTGGATAATGGCAAGTTACAAAGAGGTTAAAAACATTCGCCTTACACAAGGCGAATGGCCAGCAATAAAGCAAATGCCTCAATTATGCAGATCCGATGGCAACCTAAAGCGTAGAGATGAAATTACCTTGAAAGTTTGGACACATGACTTATAAGTGGTATGTCGACTACAGATACGCATACCCATTGACCGATACTTATAACCAATACGGTGTGATTAAAGAGGTACAGCTGCCAGCTTCAGGGAGTCCAGAAAGTCTAGAAAATAAATAAGACTTGTTATCACTACATGATGGTTCCCATAGTCTCACAGACCCTCAGCTCATGGGGGAAAACGTATCAAAATAACAGAAAGAGTTAGGCTAAATACTCATTAGGAAAACAAGGATAGCAGATCAGCTAGTGTTCTGCCACGACCTCAGTGTTATTCCCTGGGTACGACCCCACAACTCTCAGGAGCTGCACAAACATATATCTGCACTTGTAATTCCATGAAGCTTTTTTCTTTTAACCTTTTGTGCCATTATACGTAATAAAGTATCCGTTTATACTGTAAATAAAAGATGGGTGGTAGGAAAGAATATATTAACAGCTTAGAGGAGAAATCCCAGGATTTCCTTGAAGCTATTTTATTTACTTTTCCGAAGGTATTGTGTGTCTCACAGTTTCATATATATATATATATATATATATATATATATATATATATATATATATATATATATATATATATATATATATATATATATTATCATCATCACATCGGAACACTTTCATCATCACTCCATCACTGTTTTGCCAGAAGCACCTTTACGCTGAAGTTAAAAAAAACTGCAACATATCTATACCCTTACTTCAGACAGGAGACACTATACTTCCCACCTCCAGGACTCAAGTCCGGCTAACCATTTTTCCTGAATTCCTTCATAAATATTACTTTGCTCACACTCCAACAGCATATCAAGTTTTAAAAAAAAATATTAAAACAACTTCGTGTAAACTTTTTTAAATTCACGTAATATAGTTTAGCCTAATCCTTCCCATGTTAACTCAATCTAAATTTAATAAGCATACGATAAGGAGATTGAAATCTATTAATTTCTGGATGTTCAAACCGACTTTGGTGTAGCTACCGCGACTATGAATTCACTATTGGGCATAACGTTGGTTGCTTTATGAGTCAGGATTGCGAACGTTGACGTGAAACCACGACACGATTATAAAATATGAAATGATATAATAATTGGCGTGGAAATCAGATGAAGTCATTTGAGCGTGGAGGCAAGATCTTGGGATGAAGGAGTGGCCAGAGTAAATATTTTTCCTCGAGCAACGTGAGGATGCTGGAGATGTAGGCGTGAGGATGCTGGGGACGCCGGAGTGAGGATGTTGGAGATGCCAGAGTGAGGATACTGGAGATGCCAGAGTGAGGATGCTGGAGATGCCAGAGTGAGGATACTGGAGATGCCAGAGTGAGGATACTGGAGATGCCAGAGTGAGGATGCTGGAGATGCCAGAGTGAGGATACTGGAGATGCCAGAGTGAGGATGCTGGAGATGCCAGAGTGAGGATGTTGGAGACTCCAGAGTGAGGATGCTGGAGACTCCAGAGTCAGGATGTTGGAGACTCCAGCATTCATCTTTATACACAAATGAAAACCTGAAGGGCATATTGAAGCTACGTTGGCATTTAGGCTGCCACAGATGTGCTGTCTGTGGTGGACTGTATATTCAGAGAGATGTGCTGTCTGTGGTGGACTGTATATTTAGAGAGATGTGCTGTCTGTGGTGGACTGTATATTCAGAGAGATGTGCTGTCTGTGGTGGAGTGTATATTCAGAGAGATGTGCTGTCTGTGGTGGAGTGTATATTTAGAGAGATGTGCTGTCTGTGGTGGACTGTATATTCAGAGAGATGTGCTGTCTGTGGTGGACTGTATATTCAGAGAGATGTGCTGTCTGTGGTGGAGTGTATATTTAGAGAGATGTGCTGTCTGTGGTGGACTGTATATTCAGAGAGATGTGCTGTCTGTGGTGGACTGTATATTCAGAGAGATGTGCTGTCTGTGGTGGACTGTATATTCAG
>NC_091329.1:7340001-7350001 GCF_038502225.1 Cherax quadricarinatus | reverse complement strand
TGTGTGTGTGTGTGTGTACTCACCTAATTGTGGTTGCAGGGGTCGAGACTCAGCTCCTGGCCCCGCCTCTTCACTGATCGCTATTAGGTCCTCTCTCTCTCTGCTTCCTGAGCTTTATCATACCTCTTCTTAAAACTATGTATGGTTCCTGCCTCCACTACTTCACTTGCTAGGCTATTCCACTTCTTGACGACTCTATGACTGAAGAAATACTTCCTAACGTTCCAGTGACTCGTCTGAGTCTTCAGCTTCCAGTTGTGACCCCTTGTCCCTGTGTCCCCTCTCTGGAACATCCTATCTCTGTCCACCTTGTCTATTCCCCGCAGTATCTTGTATGTCGTTATCATGTCTCCCCTGACCCTTCTGTCCTCCAGTGTCGTCAGTCCGATTTCCCTCAACCTTTCCTCGTACGACATTCCCCTTGTTGCAAACCTTTGTACTTTCTCTAACTTCTTGACGTGTGTGTGTGTGTGTGTGTGTGTGTGTGTGTGTGTGTGTGTGTGTGTGTGTGTGTGTGTGTGTGTGTGTGTATCTAGTAAACTGAAAATACTGTCAGTGTATGGGAGGAAGAGAAACAATGAGTTCCTATAAGAAGTATGGATTAATTCTCAATATAAAGTAACATATTTCTTATATTGTGTTCCTTTATACCGGCAATCACCCAGGGAGCATTATAGCAACTACCCAGGGAGCTCGTACTACCCAGGGAGCTCGTACTACCCAGGGAGTTCGTACCATCCAGGGAGCTCGTACCATCCAGAGAGCTCGTACCATCCAGAGAGCTCGTACCATCCAGAGAGCTCGTACCATCCAGGGAGCTCGTACTACCCAGGGAGCTCCTGCCATCCAGGGAGCTCGTACTACCCAGGGAGCTCGTACTACCCAGGGAGCTCGTACCATCCAGGGAGCTCGTACTACCCAGGGAGCTCGTACTACCCAGGGAGCTCGTACTACCCAGGGAGCTCGTACCATCCAGGGAGCTCGTGCCATCCAGGGAGCTCGTACCATCCAGGAAGCTCGTACCATCCAGGGAGCTACTACCATCCAGGGAGCTACTACCATCCAGGGAGCTACTACCATCCAGGGAGCTACTAGCATCCAAGGAGCTACTTCCATCCAGAGAGCTCGTACCATCCAGGGAGCTACTACCATCCAGGGAGCTACTACCATCCAGGGAGCTACTACCATCCAGGGAGCTACTACCATCCAGGGAGCTACTACCTCCCAGGGAGCTACTACCATCCAGGGAGCTACTACCATCCAGGGAGCTACTACCATCCAGGGAGCTGCTACCACCCAGGTAGCTACTACCATCCAGGGAGCTACTACCATCCAGGGAGCTACTACCATCCAGGGAGCTACTACCATCCAGGGAGCTACTACCACCCAGGTAGCTACTACCATCCAGGGAGCTACTACCATCCAGGGAGCTACTACCATCCAGGGAGCTACTACCATCCAGGGAGCTACTACCATCCAGGGAGCTACTACCATCCAGAGAGCTACTACCATCCAGGGAGCTACTACCATCCAGGGAGCTACTACCATCCAGGGAGCTACTACCATCCAGGGAGCTACTACCATCCAGAGAGTTACTACCATCCAGGGAGCTACTACCTCCCAGGGAGCTACTACCATCCAGGGAGCTACTACCATCCAGGGAGCTACTACCACTCAGGGAGCTACTACCATCCAGGGAGCTACTACCATCCAGGGAGCTACTACCATCCAGGGAGCTTCTACCTCACAGGGAGCTACTACCATCCAGGGAGCTACTACCTCCCAGGGAGCTACTACCATCCAGGGAGCTACTACCATCCAGGGAGCTACTACCATCCAGGGAGCTACTACCATCCAGGGAGCTACTACCATCCAGGGAGCTACTACCATCCAGGGAGCTACTACCATCCAGGGAGCTACTACCATCCAGGGAGCTACTACCATCCAGGGAGCTACTACCATCCAGGGAGCTACTACCATCCAGGGAGCTACTACCATCCAGGGAGTTACTACCATCCAGGGAGCTACTACCAGGGAGCTACTACCATCCAGGGAGCTACTACCATCCAGGGAGCTCCTACCAACCAGGGAGCTACTACCAACCAGGGAGCTACTACCATCCAGGGAGCTACTACCATCCCAGGGAGCTCCAGGGAGCTACTACCATCCAGGGAGCTACTACCATCCAGGGAGCTACTACCATCCAGGGAGCTACTACCATCCAGGGAGCTACTACCATCCAGGGAGCTACTACCATCCAGGGAGCTACTACCATCCAGGGAGCTACTACCATCCAGGGAGCTACTACCATCCAGGGAGTTACTACCATCCAGGGAGCTACTACCTCCCAGGGAGCTACTACCTCCCAGGGAGCTACTACCATCCAGGGAGCTACTACCATCCAGGGAGCTACTACCTCCCAGGGAGCTACTACCATCCAGGGAGCTACTACCATCCAGGGAGCTACTACCATCCAGGGAGCTACTACCATCCAGGGAGCTACTACCATCCAGGGAGCTACTACCATCCAGGGAGCTACTACCATCCAGGGAGCTACTACCATCCAGGGAGCTACTACCATCCAGGGAGCTACTACCATCCAGGGAGCTACTACCATCCAGGGAGCTACTACCATCCAGGGAGCTACTACCATCCAGGGAGCTACTACCATCCAGGGAGCTACTACCATCCAGGGAGCTACTACCATCCAGGGAGCTACTACCATCCAGGGAGCTACTACCATCCAGGGAGCTACTACCATCCAGGGAGCTACTACCATCCAGGGAGCTACTACCATCCAGGGAGCTACTACCATCCAGGGAGCTACTACCATCCAGGGAGCTACTACCATCCAGGGAGCTACTACCATCCAGGGAGCTACTACCATCCAGGGAGCTACTACCATCCAGGGAGCTACTACCATCCAGGGAGCTACTACCATCCAGGGAGCTACTACCATCCAGGGAGCTACTACCATCCAGGGAGCTACTACCATCCAGGGAGCTACTACCATCCAGGGAGCTCGTACCATCCAGGGAGCTCGTACCATCCAGGGAGCTACTACCATCCAGGGAGCTACTACCATCCTGGGAGCTACTACCACCCAGGGAGCTACTACCATCCAGGGAGCTACTACCATCCAGGGAGCTACTACCATCCAGGGAGCTCGTACCATCCAGGGAGCTCGTACCATCCAGGGAGCTACTACCATCCAGGGAGTTACTACCTCCCAGGGAGCTACTACCATCCAGGGAGCTACTACCATCCAGGGAGCTACTACCATCCTGGGAGCTACTACCACCCAGGGAGCTACTACCATCCAGGGAGCTACTACCATCCAGGGAGCTACTACCATCCAGGGAGCTACTACCATCCTGGGAGCTACTACCACCCAGGGAGCTACTACCATCCAGGGAGCTACTACCTTGCAGGGAGCTACTACCATCCAGGGAGCTACTACCATCCAGGGAGCTACTACCATCCAGGGAGCTACTACCATCCAGGGAGCTACTACCATCCAGGGAGCTACTACCATCCAGGGAGCTACTACCACCCAGGGAGCTACTACCATCCAGGGAGCTACTACCATCCAGGGAGCTACTACCATCCAGGGAGCTACTACCATCCAGGGAGCTACTACCATCCAGGGAGCTACTACCATCCAGGGAGCTACTACCATCCAGGGAGCTACTACCATCCAGGGAGCTACTACCATCCAGGGAGCTACTACCATCCAGGGTGAAAGACAATCCTTTTGAACTTCTTACATTCTCGCATGACTGATGATCTCTTCTGTCTGTGCGACGAACACGTAAGATAGTGAGTCGGTCTTACCACCTTCTCACATTCAGTATACTTGGTCTGGTGTGAGAGCGGGTCGCAGGAGTGATTCTACCTCTACCCTTAACAGTAATAACATATATTAACAGATATTACACCTGTTTCCGTTCATCACTAGGTGCCCCTTGAAAGTGAAATGCTACCTTCCCTAGATTAGACATGATTTCCTGCTGTTCCCAAACGCTGAATCGCCTCTTCAGGGTTTAGCATTTCCCCTCATGAATTTAATAATAATGCTAGTGCTTAGAGCAGATCCTCTTCCTGATAGCCATTAGCAGGAGGTGCGTTGTTTAGTGTGGCCCGGGCTGTATTTTACCTGTCACCTGTAACGGATGATAGCGTGTATACCTGGCCAGGTATTATGGCGTTATTCCCGCTACGCATCCATCATGGTTTCTTTGTGTGCGTATCAAGGCTGCCCTCTGCATATTTTACGTTCCTTTGCGTTATTTTAGCCTTTGTATGCTCGTATTAACGATTTTTAACGTGTGTATTGCTGTATTATATGCCGTCTGCCACTGAGGTAGAGTGAGCCGAGAAAGGGGAAATACTTTTACCCGTCATTCATTCAATCACTGACCAGAAGCTTGCTGACATCACTGCTCAGATGGCCCTCTGTCACAGTGCAGGTATAGTGCTTCCCGCCTCCAGCACTCTAGTCTGGCTCACCGATTTCTGTGAATCCCTTCGTAAATGTTTCCTTGCTTGCACTCCAGCAGCACCTCAAGTCATGTCAACCACTTGCCTCCTCTTACTCCTATCTAGTGTGCTTATATAAGTCTGATGGTCGTCCAAACCCCTAGCACTAAAAGCCTCCTTCATCCTCTCCCTCCAAACATTCCTAAGACGAGCCCTACTCTTCCTACTCGCCACCCTAGATATATACACACTAGTCATCCTAATTTGCTTCATCCTTTCTAAGTATCTAAACGATCCTAACAATTTCTTCTCTGCCCTAAGAATGATAATACAGGTGATCCCCTACCTGATCTTCAAACTCTGATTTCTCAGAATAATATTTACACCGGGCGTCGCCCTCAGATACAACACCTCCGCTGTCTCCAGCCTCCTCCTCTTCCTCGTAGGTGCAACGTTTAAAACACATGCTTCACACCCATATAATAACGATGTTGGTACCACTGTACTCTGGTACATCCCTCTTTTTGCCTCCATGAATAAAGTTCTTTATCTGTACACATGCTGCAATGCACCGGCTTCATCTTTCATAGACCTGTCTGCCGACAAGTCTACTCCCAGATATCCGAAACTCATTTACTTCTTCCATGCTCCCTCCTTCTAATCTGATGTCCAACCTTTCAATGCCTCGATTTCTTGCTACTCTTGTCACTTTGCTCGTTTCTGTCTTCACTTCTATTTTCCTACTTTTAAATTCCCTTCTAAATTCGTCCACAATCCTCTGCAATTTTTCTTCAGAATCTCCCAAAAGCACCGTGTCATAGGCAAAAAGCAAGTGTGACAACTCCCACTTTGTATCAAACTCGTTATCTTTTAATCTCTCGCCACTCCCCAACTCTCTCTCTCTCTCTCTCTCTCTCTCTCTCTCTATATATATATATATATATATATATATATATATATATATATATATATATATATATATATATATATATATATATATATATATATATATATATATGAAGTTAGAATTTAAGCACAGTGAAAAGTAATTTAAACTGTAAACGCTTTATGATCTCACAAACATATTTATGAAAAAAGTGTTCGTTCAGATGTGATTGAAAGATCATTTGTATGCATGTATATAGAGTGTGAGCTTATGTGTACGTGTATGAATATGTGTAGAGAGTGTGCATATGTGTACATGTATGAATACATGTGGAGAGCGTGTATATGTGTAGTATGTGACATTGTGCATGTATACAGAGAGCGTGGAGTGTATGTGTTTTCTGTATGTGTGGAGAGTGTGTGTGTGTGTGTGTGTGGAAGAGAGAGAGAGAGAGAGAGCGGGTGTGTCTGAGGCACCGCTGCCAGGACTAGGGGCGGCACTATCCTGCGCGCACTCCTCTCCAACACACACATACACACACACACCGCTTTTTCTCTCCTTCCCTCTCTTACTCTGTTTCTAGTGTCTTTTTCCCTCTCTTTCCTCCCCTTGTCTCGAGACTGGCTTGCTAAACGTGCAGGTGGATGAGGTGGATCCCAGCAGGTTAGGAGTAAGAATCCACTTAATGGAACACACGTAGAATAAGGTACAGAAAACGGGGGTTCTACTTCGACCGGCGCTGAACAAGTTGCCAGATGGCCTCCCACAAGATGATGGAGCTTATCCTCCACCAACTTGCACTCTCAAGCCACTATCCGGCCTGGAAACCGGCTTGCAATGGCTGGATTATAATGATGTTGTTCTCTTTGAGTACTGTGGCTGTTTGTGGGTCGGGAAGTCGGCGGTGTGAGGTTAGTGTAGGAGGGAATGTAAGAATGATCGGACGGCTCATAGGAGACCGGAGTGAACGCTGGTCGGTGGGAAATGGCAGGAGAATTTTAGGGGGGTGAGAGAGAGAGAGAGAGAGAGAGAGTGAGTGAGTGTGTGTGAGAGAGAGAGAGAGAGAGGGAGGGAGGGGCTGATTCCCGATGGCCCGGCTCTTCCCGCTGGCTTGCTGCTCGCCACGCCAGTCGGTGGCGTACGCTACCCTTGGTTAGGTGTTTTCCGCGCGAGGACCTTCACGCTATCGCAACCGTCTGCTGGAGAACGCTACTATCTCCTTGAAGGGTACACACGCTAGCCTGGCTAGTGGAGCCGCCTCTGGCTCGCTGTGTCTAGCCAACCGTCCACCACAACTCCCCCCTATCCCCGTCCCTTCTTAAGGATATTCCGTTCAGTGTATATACACACACCAGTGGATGTGTTGTGCTGTGCTGGGGAGGAGCCTTCTATCCCTTCTCCCATGGACTATATGCGAAATTTACCGCCCTGGAGATATACCAAACATCTCACGACCTTTAAATCGTACCCTTCGTGAAATTTAGTTAGTTTTAGCAAATATAAATATGCAACTCTTGGAAATAAATTATGTATCGGTCAACATTCAGGAAAGGCAGAAAGGTGGTATGAAGTCTTATTTGTGAGCTGCATTGTCGTAAAATAGCGTGAGAGAGGCTTGAAACTGGCGTATGTGGTGGCTGGCCTACACCGTGTGCTGAAGTACCTAGCTGGTTCACATTCTGCTACATTACATAGCTGGATCATACTGTGTGATATAGTACTTAACTGGTCCACACTGTGTAATATAGTACATAGCTGGCCAACACTGTGTAATATAGTACATAGCTGGCCAACACTGTGTAATATAGTACATAGCTGGCCAACACTGTGTAATATAGTACATAGCTGGCCAACACTGTGTGATATAGTACATAGCTGGCCAACACTGTGTGATATAGTACATAGCTGGCCAACACTGTGTGATATAGTACATAGCTGGCCAACACTGTGTGATATAGTACATAGCTGGCCAACACTGTGTGATATAGTACATAGCTGGCCAACACTGTGTGATATAGTACATAGCTGGCCAACACTGTGTGATATAGTACATAGCTGGCCAACACTGTGTGATATAGTACATAGCTGGCCAACACTGTGTGATATAGTACATAGCTGGCCAACACTGTGTGATATAGTACATAGCTGGCCAACACTGTGTGATATAGTACATAGCTGGCCAACACTGTGTGATATAGTACATAGCTGGCTCACGCTGTGTGATATAGTACATAGCTGGTTCGCATTCTGCTACCTTACATAGCTGACTCACACTGTGTTTTATAGTATATAGATGGCTCACACTGTGTGATATAGTACATAGCTGGCCAACACTGTGTGATATAGTACATAACTGGTCCACACTGTGTAATATAGTACATAGCTGGCCAACACTGTGTGATATAGTACATAGCTGGCCAACACTGTGTTTTATAGTATATAGATGGCTCACACTGTGTGATATAGTGCATAGCTGGTCCACACTGTGTGATATAGTACATAGCTGGTCCACATTCTACTACAGTACATATCTGGTCCACACTGTGTGATATAGTACATAGCTGGCCCTCACACTGCTACAAAAAGCGGCTGGCCCATATTGTGAGCTACACTACATGGTTGTCCCTACACTGTTACAGTAGGTCGCCGGCCCACACATCTATAGTATGTGACTGTGTTACACTGTGCTACAGAATGTGCCTAGCCCTCACTGTGTCCTACAGTGTGTTGTTGACCCACATTGTGAACTACAGTGTGTCAGTAGCCCACACTGTGAACTACAGTAGATGACTGGCCCACACTGTGAGCTACGGTAGATGACTGGCCCACACTGTGAACTACAGTAGATGACTGGCCCACACTGTGAACTACGGTAAATAACTGCCCCACACTGTGAACTACAGTAGATGACTGGCCCACACTGTGAACTACAGTAGATGCTGGTCCCCACTGTGAACTACAGTAGATGACTGGTCCACATATCACTCCCTCTTTCCAGACCTCCCTCTCGACCTCCATCACGATAGACACTTCCTGCGTAAACTGAGGCTGTGTATGGTGGGCAGGAGGAGGAGGGGGGCAAGTGTGTACGTGTGCGTGTAGTTGTGTGTGTACATGTGTGTCTGCATGAGTGTGAATAAGTTCACGTATGTGTGTGTGTAGTAGTAGTAGTAGTAGTAGTAATAGTTGTAGTTATTAGTTGTCAGAGGTACTTGTCAGTAGACACTTGGCCTCTTCCCTCCTTTTTCATGTGTTAGTTGTTGTCAAAGACACTTGTTGATAGACACTTGGCCTGGTGGTGGGGGTGATTGTGTGTGTGTGTGTGTGTGTGTGTGTGTGTGTGTGTGTGCGCGCGCGCGCGTATTCTTGTACCTGCCTATTAAGCTTTAATACTAAAAAAGTACTTCCTAACATCCCCTGCATCTCATCTGTGCTGTAGCAACTGTGTCCTCGTATTGCTCTTCAGCCAGTGAGGGGTTCTTGATCCTAGAAATGGGACTTGACCTCCATATCCTTGGATGGAACCTGAACGCCTCTCATTCCCCAGGCGCTACATGATCCCTACAGGTTTAGCACTTCCCAGGAATAAAATCAAAATAAGATTATTCCTGTCCATGGCATTTCAAACAGTTTCTCCTAGTCCTCCTTACCAGTTCTTTGGACTGACTCACGAAATATTAATAACTCGATCGCAAACAACTCACAGAATGGGTGAGGTTTCGAACCTTTGGCAGGTGAGTTCTAGAACTCACAGGCCGGTGTGTTAACCGCTGGACAATGCCGACTTAACAAGATTCATCCAACTAAATTTACTTCTATACACCACAGGGAGGTTTGATATATTTCTATACACCAAAGTGAGGCTAGCATGGTCCCTATGGTGTCCACAGATGGTTTTTAAACAGGAATCTCGCACCAGCATGGCTGTGGCTTGTATCACGATGGCGGCTTGGAAGGGACATGAGCTAGAGCCCGCCACAGCCACGCTGGAGTGAAATTCCTCTGTAAAAACCTGCGTTTGTGGTCACAGTGGTGGCCCACACTAACCTCCCTGTGGTGTATAGAAATATACTTAGTGGGATGACTCTTATTAGACCGGCATGGTGCGGTGGTTAACACACTGGCCTGTGAGGTTTCGGATTCTCTTACCATAGATTCGATCTGCACAAGTTCTGTTATTAGTTCTTTTCAGTATTTTGTTTTCCGTAATTATGTCTCATCTTGTCTTCCTTTCTTCCTGAGCTGTCAAATTTAGTTGGTTTAGTGTCTTCCAGTTGGAAATTTCTCTCAGTTCTGTGACTAGTCTGGTTGCAAATATTTACACCTTTTCAGGGTTTTAAGCATTCTTGATCATGTGAGGGCTGCATGATGGTGCTGCGTATTCTAATATGGGTCTGGCTTTCGCGGTGTACAGAGTCCTTAATAAATCTTCTATCAAGGTTGTCTAAGGTTATTTTTAAATTTGCTAGCCTTGTATAGGATGCCAGAATCATGCAGTTGATGTCCTCCCAGTAATATGTTCATTGTGATGTTGACTTTCGTCTCTGGTCTCTCACATTCTTGCACTAGGTCTAAACTGCAGATGTTACTTACCTGACGACAAGTGCAGCCAGAGTCTTGCTCTGTGCTCTCCCG
>NC_091329.1:7322501-7332501 GCF_038502225.1 Cherax quadricarinatus | reverse complement strand
GGTTGTGACAGTCATATTGACTGAGTGAATGACTGAGCTAACATTTGTTGTGCTCATTGGCTAAGTATCTACCGGGATAGACAGTTGAATGTTGATTGCAAAATTAACTGTCCTGAGTGACTGGAGCGAGGTTTGACTGACGGGGGGGGGTGGAGGGCGGGACAGGAGGGAGTGTTGACTGACGGGGGTGGAGGGCGGAACAGGAGGGAGTGTTGACTGACGGGGGTGGAGGGCGGGACAGTTGGAGTGTTGACTGACGGGGGTGGAGGGCGGGACAGGAGGGAGTGTTGACTGACGGGGGTGGAGGGCGGGACAGGAGGGAGTGTTGACTGACGGGGGTGGAGGGCGGGACAGGAGGGAGTGTTGACTGACGGGGGTGGAGGGCGGGACAGGAGGGAGTGTTGACTGACGGGGGTGGAGGGCGGGACAGGAGGGAGTGTTGACTGACGGGGGGGGCGGGCGGGACAGGAGGGAGTGTTGACTGAAGGGGGTGGAGGGCGGGACAGGAGGGAGTGTTGACTGACGGGGGTGGAGGGCGGGACAGGAGGGAGTGTTGACTGACGGGGGTGGAGGGCGGGACAGGAGGGAGTGTTGACTGACGGGGGTGGAGGGCGGGACAGGAGGGAGTGTTGACTGACGGGTGTGGAGGGCGGGACAGGACGGAGTGTTGACTGACGGGGGTGGAGGGCGGGACAGGAGGGAGTGTTGACTGACGGGGGTGGAGGGCGGGACAGGAGGGAGTGTTGACTGAAGGGGGTGGAGGGCGGGACAGGAGGGAGTGTTGCCTGACGGGGGTGGAGGGCGGGACAGGAGGGAGTGTTGACTGACGGGGGTGGAGGGCGGGACAGGAGGGAGTGTTGACTGACGGGGGTGGAGGGCGGGACAGGACGGAGTGTTGACTGACGGGGGTGGAGGGCGGGACAGGAGGGAGTGTTGACTGACGGGGGTGGAGGGCGGGACAGGAGGGAGTGTTGACTGACGGGGGTGGAGGGCGGGACAGGAGGGAGTGTTGACTGACGGGGGTGGAGGGCGGGACAGGAGGGAGTGTTGACTGACGGGTGTGGAGGGCGGGACAGGAGGGAGTGTTGACTGACGGGGGTGGAGGGCGGCACAGGAGGGAGTGTTGACTGCGGGGGGGGGAGTGCGGGACAGGAGGGAGTGTTGACTGAAGGGGGTGGAGGGCGGGACAGGAGGGAGTGTTGCCTGACGGGGGTGGAGGGCGGGACAGGAGGGAGTGTTGACTGACGGGGGTGGAGGGCGGGACAGGAGGGAGTGTTGACTGACGGGGGTGGAGGGCGGGACAGGAGGGAGTGTTGACTGACGGGGGTGGAGGGCGGGACAGGAGGGAGTGTTGACTGACGGGGGTGGAGGGCGGGACAGGAGGGAGTGTTGACTGACGGGGGTGGAGGGCGGGACAGGAGGGAGTGTTGACTGACGGGTGTGGAGGGCGGGACAGGAGGGAGTGTTGACTGACGGGGGTGGAGGGCGGGACAGGAGGGAGTGTTGACTGACGGGGGTGGAGGGCGGGACAGGAGGGAGTGTTGACTGAAGGGGGTGGAGGGCGGGACAGGAGGGAGTGTTGCCTGACGGGGGTGGAGGGCGGGACAGGAGGGAGTGTTGACTGACGGGGGTGGAGGGCGGGACAGGAGGGAGTGTTGACTGACGGGGGTGGAGGGCGGGACAGGACGGAGTGTTGACTGACGGGGGTGGAGGGCGGGACAGGAGGGAGTGTTGACTGACGGGGGTGGAGGGCGGGACAGGAGGGAGTGTTGACTGACGGGGGTGGAGGGCGGGACAGGAGGGAGTGTTGACTGACGGGGGTGGAGGGCGGGACAGGAGGGAGTGTTGACTGACGGGGGTGGAGGGCGGTACAGGAGGGAGTGTTGACTGACGGGGGTGGAGGGCGGGACAGGAGGCAGTGTTGACTGACGGGGGTGGAGGGCGGGACAGGAGGGAGTGTTGACTGATGGGGGTGGAGGGCGGGACAGGAGGGAGTGTTTACTGACGGGGGTGGAGGGCGGGACAGGAGGGAGTGTTGACTGACGGGGGTGGAGGGCGGGACAGGAGGGAGTGTTGACTGATGGGGGTGGAGGGCGGGACAGGAGGAAGTGTTGACTGACGGGGGTGGAGGGCGGGACAGGAGGGAGTGTTGACTGACGGGGGTGGAGGGCGGGACAGGAGGGAGTGTTGACTGATGGGGGTGGAGGGCGGGACAGGAGGGAGTGTTGACTGACGGGGGTGGAGGGCGGGACAGGAGGGAGTGTTGACTGATGGGGGTGGAGGGCGGGACAGGAGGGAGTGTTGACTGACGGGGGTGGAGGGCGGGACAGGAGGGAGTGTTGACTGACGGGGGTGGAGGGCGGGACAGGAGGGAGTGTTGACTGATGGGGGTGGCGGGCGGGACAGGAGGAAGTGTTGACTGACGGGGGTGGAGGGCGGGACAGGAGGGAGTGTTGACTGACGGGGGTGGAGGGCGGGACAGGAGGGAGTGTTGACTGACGGGAGTGGAGGGCGGGACAGGAGGGAGTGTTGACTGACGGGGGTGGAGGGCGGGACAGGAGGGAGTGTTGACTGACGGGGGTGGTGGGGGGGACAGGAGGGAGTGTTGACTGACGGGGGGTGGCGGGCGGGACAGGAGGGAGTGTTGACTGACGGAGGGGTGGAGGGCGGGACAGGACGGAGCGTTGAGTGACGGGGGTGGAGGGCGGGACAGGAGGGAGTGTTGACTGACGGGGGTGGAGGGCGGAACAGGAGGGAGTGTTGACTGACGGAGGGGTGGAGGGCGGGACAGGAGGGAGTGTTGACTGACGGGGGTGGAGGGCAGGACAGGAGGGAGTGTTGACTGATGAAGGGGTGGAGGGCGGGACAGGAGGGAGTGTTGACTGACGGGGGTGGAGGGCGGGACAGGAGGGAGTGTTGACTGACGGGGGTGGTATGCGGGACAGGAGTGAGTGTTGACTGACGGGGGTGGAGGGCGGGACAAGAGGAAGTGTTGACTGACGGGGGTGGAGGGCGGGACAGGAGGGAGTGTTGACTGACGGGGGTGGCGGGCGGGACAGGAGGGAGTGTTGACTGACGGGGGTGGAGGGCGGGACAGGAGTGAGTGTTGACTGACGGGGTTGGAGGGCGGGACAGGAGGGAGTGTTGACTGACGGGGGTGGAGGGCGGTACAGGAGGGAGTGTTGACTGACGGGGTTGGAGGGCGGGACAGGAGGGAGTGTTGACTGACGGGGGTGGAGGGCGGGACAGGAGGGAGTGTTGACTGACGGGGGTGGAGGGCGGTACAGGAGGGAGTGTTGACTGACGGGGGTGGAGGGCGGGACAGGAGGGAGTGTTGACTGACGGGGGTGGAGGGCGGGACAGGAGGGAGTGTTGACTGACGGGGGTGGAGGGCGGGACAGGAGGGAGTGTTGACTGACGGGGGTGGAGGGCGGGACAGGAGGGAGTGTTGACTGACGGGGGTGGAGGGCGGGACAGGAGGGAGTGTTGACTGACGGGGGTGGAGGGCGGGACAGGAGGGAGTGTTGACTGACGGGGGTGGAGGGCGGGACAGGAGGGAGTGTTGACTGACGGGGGTGGAGGGCGGGACAGGAGGGAGTGTTGACTGACGGGGGTGGAGGGCGGGACAGGAGGGAGTGTTGACTGACGGGGGTGGAGGGCGGGACAGGAGGGAGTGTTGACTGACGGGGGTGGAGGGCGGGACAGGAGGGAGTGTTGACTGACGGGGGTGGAGGGCGGGACAGGAGGGAGTGTTGACTGACGGGGGTGGAGGGCGGGACAGGAGGGAGTGTTGACTGACGGGGGTGGAGGGCGGGACAGGAGGGAGTGTTGACTGACGGGGGTGGAGGGCGGGACAGGAGGGAGTGTTGACTGACGGGGGTGGAGGGCGGGACAGGAGGGAGTGTTGACTGACGGGGGTGGAGGGCGGGACAGGAGGGAGTGTTGACTGACGGGGGTGGAGGGCGGGACAGGAGGGAGTGTTGACTGACGGGGGTGGAGGGCGGGACAGGAGGGAGTGTTGACTGACGGGGGTGGAGGGCGGGACAGGAGGGAGTGTTGACTGACGGGGGTGGAGGGCGGGACAGGAGGGAGTGTTGACTGACGGGGGTGGAGGGCGGGACAGGAGGGAGTGTTGACTGACGGGGGTGGAGGGCGGGACAGGAGGGAGTGTTGACTGACGGGGGTGGAGGGCGGGACAGGAGGGAGTGTTGACTGACGGGGGTGGAGGGCGGGCGGGACAGGAGGGAGTGTTGACTGACGGGGGTGGAGGGCGGGACAGGAGGGAGTGTTGACTGACGGGGGTGGAGGGCGGGACAGGAGGGAGTGTTGACTGACGGGGGTGGAACGCGGGACAGGAGGGAGTGTTGACTGACGGGGGTGGAGGGCGGGACAGGAGGGAGTGTTGACTGACGGGGGTGGAGGGCGGGACAGGAGGGAGTGTTGACTGACGGGGGTGGAGGGCGGGACAGGAGGGAGTGTTGACTGACGGGGGTGGAGGGCGGGACAGGAGGGAGTGTTGACTGACGGGGGTGGAGGGCGGGACAGGAGGGAGTGTTGACTGACGGGGGTGGAGGGCGGGACAGGAGGGAGTGTTGACTGACGGGGGTGGAGGGCGGGACAGGAGGGAGTGTTGACTGACGGGGGTGGAGGGCGGGACAGGAGGGAGTGTTGACTGACGGGGGTGGAGGGCGGGACAGGAGGGAGTGTTGACTGACGGGGGTGGAGGGCGGGACAGGAGGGAGTGTTGACTGACGGGGGTGGAGGGCGGGACAGGAGGGAGTGTTGACTGACGGGGGTGGAGGGCGGGACAGGAGGGAGTGTTGACTGACGGGGGTGGAGGGCGGGACAGGAGGGAGTGTTGACTGACGGGGGTGGAGGGCGGGACAGGAGGGAGTGTTGACTGACGGGGGTGGAGGGCGGGACAGGAGGGAGTGTTGACTGACGGGGGTGGAGGGCGGGACAGGAGGGAGTGTTGACTGACGGGGGTGGAGGGCGGGACAGGAGGGAGTGTTGACTGACGGGGGTGGAGGGCGGGACAGGAGGGAGTGTTGACTGACGGGGGTGGAGGGCGGGACAGGAGGGAGTGTTGACTGACGGGGGTGGAGGGCGGGACAGGAGGGAGTGTTGACTGACGGGGGTGGAGGGCGGGACAGGAGGGAGTGTTGACTGACGGGGGTGGAGGGCGGGACAGGAGGGAGTGTTGACTGACGGGGGTGGAGGGCGGGACTGGAGGGAGTGTTGACTGACGGGGGTGGAGGGCGGGACAGGAGGGAGTGTTGACTGACGGGGGGGGAGGGCGGGACAGGAGGGAGTGTTGACTGACGGGGGTGGAGGGCGGGACAGGAGGGAGTGTTGACTGACGGGGGTGGAGGGCGGGACAGGAGGGAGTGTTGACTGACGGGGGTGGAGGGCGGGACAGGAGGGAGTGTTGACTGACGGGGGTGGAGGGCGGCACAGGAGGGAGTGTTGACTGACGGGGGTGGAGGGCGGGACAGGAGGGAGTGTTGACTGACGGGGGTGGAGGGCGGGACAGGAGGGAGTGTTGACTGACGGGGGTGGAGGGCGGGACAGGAGGGAGTGTTGACTGACGGGGGTGGAGGGCGGGACAGGACGGAGTGTTGACTGACGGGGGTGGAGGGCGGGACAGGAGGGAGTGTTGACTGACGGGGGTGGAGGGCGGGACAGGAGGGAGTGTTGACTGACGGGGGTGGAGGGCGGCACAGGAGGGAGTGTTGACTGACGGGGGTGGAGGGCGGGACAGGAGGGAGTGTTGACTGACGGGGGTGGAGGGCGGGACAGGAGGGAGTGTTGACTGACGGGGGGAGGGCGGGACAGGAGGGAGTGTTGAGGGGGGTGGCGGGCGGGACAGGAGGGAGTGTTGACTGACGGGGGTGGAGGGCGGGACAGGAGGGAGTGTTGACTGACGGGGGTGGAGGGCGGGACAGGAGGGAGTGTTGACTGACGGGGGTGGAGGGCGGGACAGGAGGGAGTGTTGACTGACGGGGGTGGAGGGCGGGACAGGAGGGAGTGTTGACTGACGGGGGTGGAGGGCGGGACAGGAGGGAGTGTTGACTGACGGGGGTGGAGGGCGGGACAGGAGGGAGTGTTGACTGACGGGGGTGGAGGGCGGGACAGGAGGGAGTGTTGACTGACGGGGGTGGAGGGCGGGACAGGAGGGAGTGTTGACTGACGGGGGTGGAGGGCGGGACAGGAGGGAGTGTTGACTGACGGGGGTGGAGGGCGGGACAGGAGGGAGTGTTGACTGACGGGGGTGGAGGGCGGGACAGGAGGGAGTGTTGACTGACGGGGGTGGAGGGCGGGACAGGAGGGAGTGTTGACTGACGGGGGTGGAGGGCGGGACAGGAGGGAGTGTTGACTGACGGGGGTGGAGGGCGGGACAGGAGGGAGTGTTGACTGACGGGGGTGGAGGGCGGGACAGGAGGGAGTGTTGACTGACGGGGGTGGAGGGCGGGACAGGAGGGAGTGTTGACTGACGGGGGTGGAGGGCGGGACAGGAGGGAGTGTTGACTGACGGGGGTGGAGGGCGGGACAGGAGGGAGTGTTGACTGACGGGGGTGGAGGGCGGGACAGGAGGGAGTGTTGACTGACGGGGGTGGAGGGCGGGACAGGAGGGAGTGTTGACTGACGGGGGTGGAGGGCGGGACAGGAGGGAGTGTTGACTGACGGGGGTGGAGGGCGGGACAGGAGGGAGTGTTGACTGACGGGGGTGGAGGGCGGGACAGGAGGGAGTGTTGACTGACGGGGGTGGAGGGCGGGACAGGAGGGAGTGTTGACTGACGGGGGTGGAGGGCGGGACAGGAGGGAGTGTTGACTGACGGGGGTGGAGGGCGGGGGAGGGCGGGGGTGGAGGGGGGTACAGGACGGAGTGTTGACTGACGGGGGTGGAGGGCGGGACAGGAGGGAGTGTTGACTGACGGGGGTGGAACGCGGGACAGGAGGGAGTGTTGACTGACGGGGGTGGAGGGCGGGACAGGAGGGAGTGTTGACTGACGGGGGTGGAGGGCGGGACAGGAGGGAGTGTTGACTGACGGGGGTGGAGGGCGGGACAGGAGGGAGTGTTGACTGACGGGGGTGGAGGGCGGGACAGGAGGGAGTGTTGACTGACGGGGGTGGAACGCGGGACAGGAGGGAGTGTTGACTGACGGGGGTGGAGGGCGGGACAGGAGGGAGTGTTTGACTGACGGGGGTGGAGGGCGGGACAGGAGGGAGTGTTGACTGACGGGGGTGGAGGGCGGGACAGGAGGGAGTGTTGACTGACGGGGGTGGAGGGCGGGACAGGAGGGAGTGTTGACTGACGGGGGTGGAGGGCGGGACAGGAGGGAGTGTTGACTGACGGGGGTGGAGGGCGGGACAGGACGGAGTGTTGACTGACAGGGGTGGAGGGCGGGACAGGTGGGTGTGTTGACTGACGGGGGTGGCGGGCGGGACAGGACGGAGTGTTGACTGACAGGGGTGGAGGGCGGGACAGGAGGGAGTGTTGACTGACGGGGGTGGAGGGCGGGACAGGAGGGAGTGTTGACTGACGGGGGTGGAGGGCGGGACAGGACGGAGTGTTGACTGACGGGGGTGGAGGGCGGGACAGGAGGGAGTGTTGACTGACGGGGGTGGAGGGCGGGACAGGAAAGGGATCCTGAGTTGCAGCAGTTTGAAGTGTTGACCGAGAAAAGTGTTTCTGGTGGTGACTGGCCCGAGTGTTGTGTGAGCCTCTGAGTGTGTTGACGCACTTACGTGCTGTGTGTTGACGTCCTGTGAGTATGTTGACGCACTTACGTGCTGTGTGTTGACGTCCTGTGAGTATGTTGACGCACTTACGTGCTGTGTGTTGACGTCCTGTGAGTATGTTGACGCACTTACGTGCTGTGTGTTGACGTCCTGTGAGTATGTTGACGCACTTACGTGCTGTGTGTTGACGTCCTGTGAGTATGTTGGCGCACTTACGTGCTGTGTGTTGACGTCCTGTGAGTATGTTGACGCACTTACGTGCTGTGTGTTGACGTCCTGTGAGTATGTTGACGCACTTACGTGCTGTGTGTTGACGTCCTGTGAGTATGTTGACGCACTTACGTGCTGTGTGTTGACGTCCTGTGAGTGTGTTGACGCACTTAAGTGCCGTGTGAGAGGGTGTGTTGACGCACTTCGGGCTGAGTGTTGTCGCATCTTAAGGATCCACGGAAGATGCACTTTCCTGATGTTGTCGTACTGGAAGATATTCGTTGTTCCGGATCATTGCGATGTTTCGCCCTGAGTAAAAACTTTCTCTATCACCTCTGTGAGTGAGTTGATAAGCAAAGTTTTGAGAACTAGTTCTCAGAAATGAGTGAAATAAGTGAGCAAGTTGTGTAATGTCTTGCTACTTATAGAGACGCAGTTTTGTACAACAAACTTCTATCCTGGCGACGTTTCGCTCTGTGTAGACCTTTGTGAAGTTATTGGCTTGATAAAGCTCTATACAGAGCGAAACGTTTTTTTTTCAGCAGTGTCTGTGTGTGTGTGTACTCACCTATTTGTGGTTGCAGGGGTCGATTCACAGCTTGTGTGTGTGTGTTTGTGTACGTATATATGTGTGTGCGTGCGTGCGTGCGTGTGTGTGTGTGTGTGTGTGTGTGTGTGTGTGTGTGTGTGTGTGTGTGTACTCACCTGTTTGTGGTTGCAGGGGTCGAGTCATAGCTCCTGTGTGTGTGTAACGATACCTTCCCAAGTCGTTAAGAAAAATTATTACATTTACGAGGAAGCGCTAAACACGCAGGGGTGACACATCAGCGTCGGGAGCGGGACGCAATCAGCGTCGACCCCGCTGAAACAACAGAGGGGTAGCTCCAGTACCTAGAATCAAGAGCACATCAATGTTAACCCTTACTGAAGGGGTTAATAACTTAACTGGTTTGACCTTTCACCGCGTCTGGAACATTTAGGAATTCTGGGAATCGATTCCCATAACTGATAATCTGGACAATTCCTGAATATCTATTGGTAACTGCTGGGAATTTAGTAATTCGTCGGGAATTAATAGGAATATATGGATTAAATCGGGTTAGACAGGACTATCAGGAATTCAGTGAGAATACTAGACGGGGGATACCAGATTTAAATAGTATAGCTGTGTGTGTGTAGCGGTGTGAATATTCGGGAATATCTAGATTTATTATTAACTGCCGAGAATATCTGGATTCGTTACGAACTGCCGGGAATATAGATAACATGGGGAATATCCAGGAATATCGGGAATATTCAGAAACATGGGGGATATCCAGGAACATGAGGGAATATCCAAGAACATGGTAATATCCAGGAACATGGGGAATATCCAAGAACATGGTAATATCCAGGAACATGGGGAAATAACCAGGTCAGGAAAATTAGCGGGTTTATGGCGCTAGGTCAGGATAATTATGGGTTCATGGGGCTGGGTCATTGCAATTAGCGGATTTATGGGGCTGGGTCAGTGTAGTTAGTGGGTTTATGGGGCAAGGTGAGGGCAGTTAGTGGGTTTATGGGGTTAGGTCAGGGCAGTTAGAGGGTTTATGGGGCTAGGTCAGTGCAGTTAGTGGGTTTATGGGGCTGGGTCAGGTCAGTTAGTGGGTTTATGGGGCAAGGTGAGGGCAGTTAGTGGGTTTATGGGGTTAGGTCAGGGCAGTTAGTGGGTTTATGGGGCTAGGTCAGTGCAGTTAGTGGGTTTATGGGGCTGGGTCAGTGTAGTTAGTGGATTTATGGGGCAAGGTGAGGGCAGTTAGTGGGTTTATGGGGTTAGGTCAGGGCAGTTAGTGGGTTTATGGGGCTAGGTCAGTGCAGTTAGTGGGTTTATGGGGCTGGGTCAGTGTAGTTAGTGGATTTATGGGGCAAGGTGAGGGCAGTTAGTGGATTTATGGGGTTAGGTCAGGGCAGTTAGTGGGTTTATGGGGCTAGGTCAGTGCAGTTAGTGGGTTTATGGGGCTGGGTCAGGTCAGTTAGTGGGTTTATGGGGTAAGGTGAGGGCAGTTAG
>NC_091329.1:7242501-7317501 GCF_038502225.1 Cherax quadricarinatus | reverse complement strand
GAGGTGTATAAATGGTAAGCAGGAATAAATAAAGGGGATGTAAATAGCGTGCTAAAAATATCTAGCCTAGACAGGACTCGCAGCAATGGTTTCAAGTTGGAAAAATTCAGATTCAGGAAGGACATAGGAAAGCACTGGTTTGATGATAGAGTTGTGGATGAATGGAACAAACTCCCCAGTACCGTCATAAAAGCTAAGACCTTGTGTAGTTTTAAAAATAGGTTAAATAAATACACGAGTGGGTGTGAGTTGGACCTGACTAGCTTGTGCTACTAGGTCAATTCTCCTACCGGCTTAAGCCGGTAGGAGAATTGGACCTGCCTCGCGTGGGCCAGTGGACCTACTGCAGTGTTCCTTCTCTCTTATGTTCTTATATATGAAGCCAAGACTTGGTTCATGTGAATCATCACATATATACGAAGGTAAGACCTTCTTAACTAGGTCATTGGTTGAGCGGTTATGTTTACCTGGAGGGAGTCTTGAGAGCCACGAAGAATGGGTTAACTGGGAGCCTCAAAGAGGCGAACTCACTCACTGAAAGCTTTATCGACCTGCAGCAGCTGCAGCAGCTGGACACTACCAGCTGCAGGACACAGGTTTGTTCTCGGGCGGCCCGCAGATACAAACAGAATTACGAGTTTCTAGTAAGAAGAACAGATTAGGTCAGTGGCCATTCCATGAATTATGATATTTTTAACGTTAAATATCCCCCCTCACAGAATCACATCGTATTTAACGACCCATATAAAATCGGTAATAAGGTGATTATTGTCCGTCAGCAAGTAAAAAGTCAGCAGAAGGTTGGCAGCAATAAAATACCTTGCAGTCATTCTGATTTAATTCAGGAAATCATAATACGCCGTCAGCAAATCACAGGCCGGGATGGTCCGATTGTTAACACACTGGCCTGCGAGTTTCAAGACTTGCTTGCCATGGGTTCGATCCTTACCCGCTCTGTGATTCAGTTGTAAATTGACATATGTAGAGCAAACAGGTAGAGTTCTCGCAGGATAATTGATCACAAAACGTACGTGAAAATGCCCTAACTCTATATTTCAGCATATCCGAGGATAAACTCACAGTATTGGCTGGGAAAGAGCAGAAATAATCCATCACACAAATTACAGCAACAGAAGACAAACATTGTAGTCTGTCTTGGTTGCAGCAGCAGTGTCCTGTTTTAATGTAAGGTGGACATGGGACACCTCACCTCATAACAAAAGTAAAATAGACTGCAGTTATGAAGACTGGTCTAACTAGGTCAGGCGCTGATGTGACCTGACCTTACATGTGTGTAAATTCCCCATTTCCGGGAGGAGCCTGAAAACCCTAGTGTTGAAATTATATATGTGTATGTATGTATGTATGTATATCCTTTAATAATGCAGTAATTATCGCCACTAACGAAATTATTATTCATGAGTACCAGTCTATTGGCTAACATTTGCCCTTTCATAATATTTCAATGCTTCACTACTGGTAATATTCCTGATATTATATTAAATATTTGAGTACGTCATTATCAGTAATATCGCCGCCGTTTACTATTTGAGTACAAAATTAATGATAATATAGCCGATATTATTTCACTACATTATTGTTAATAATATCACTGATAGTAAATGTATCACTACAATCGTTAGTAATAATATCGCTAGTATATATATATATATATATATATATATATATATATATATATATATATATATATATATATATATATATATACATACATATATATGTACTCACCTATTTGTACTCACCTATTTGTGGTTGCAGGGGTCGAGTCCTAGCTCCTGGCCCCGCCTCTTCACCGGTTGCTACTAGACCCTATCTCTCCCCGCTCCATGAGCTTTATCAAACCTCGTCTTAAAACTGTGTATGGTTCCTGCCTCCACTACGTCATTTTCTAGGCTATTCCACTGCCTTACAACTCTATGACTGAAGAAATACTTCCTACTATCTCTCTGACTCATTTGTGTCTTCAACTTCCAATTGTGGCCTCTTGTTTCTGTGTCCCCTCCCTGGAACATCCTGTCCTTGTCCACCTTGTCTATTCCACGCAGTATTTTATATGTCGTTATCATGTCTCCCCTGACCCTCCTGTCCTCCAGTGTCGTCAGGCCGATTTCCCTTAATCTTTCTTCATAGGACATTCCCCTTAGCTCTGGAACTAACCTTGTTGCAAACCTTTGTACTTTCTCTAGTTTCTTGACGTGCTTTATCAAGTGCGGGTTCCAAACAGGTGCTGCATACTCCAGTATGGGCCTGACATACACGGTGTACAGTGTCTTGAATGATTCCTTACTAAGGTGTCGGAATGCTGTTCTCAGGTTTGCCAGGCGCCCATATGCTGCAGCAGTTATCTGATTGATGTGTGCTTCCGGAGACATGCTCGGTGTTATACTCACCCCAAGATCTTTCTCCTTGAGTGAGGTTTGCAGTCTTTGGCCACCTAGCCTATACTCTGTCTGTGGTCTTCTGTGCCCTTCCCCTATCTTCATGACTTTGCATTTGGCAGGATTAAATTCGAGAAGCCATTTGCTGGACCAGGTGTCCAGTCTGTCCAGGTCTCTTTGAAGTCCTGCCTGGTCCTCATCAGATTTAATTCTCCTCATTAACTTCACATCATCTGCAAACAGGGACACTTCTGAGTCTAACCCTTCCGTCATGTCGTTCACATATACCAAAAATAGCACTGGTCCTAGGACCGACCCCTGTGGGACCCCGCTCGTCACAGGTGCCCACTGTGATACATCATTACGTACCATGACTCGTTGTTGCCTCCCTGTCAGGTATTCTCTGATCCATTGCAGTGCCCTTCCTGTTATATGCGCCTGATGCTCTAGCTTCTGCACTAATCTCTTGTGAGGAACTGTGTCAAAGGCCTTCTTGCAGTCCAAGAAGATGCAATCAACCCACCCCTCTCTCTCTTGTCTTACTTCTGTTATTTTATCATAAAACTCCAGAAGGTTTGTGACACAGGATTTGCCTTCCGTGAATCCGTGCTGGTTGGCATTTATACTCCTGTTCCGTTCCAGGTGCTCCACCACTCTCCTCCTGATAATCTTCTCCATAATTTTGCATACTATACACGTCAATGACACAGGTCTATAGTTTAGTGCCTCTTTTCTGTCTCCTTTTTTGAAAATGGGAACTACATTTGCTGTCTTCCATACCTCAGGTAGTTGCCCAGTTTCCAGGGATGTGTTGAAGATTGTGGTAAGTGGTACGTACAACATATCTGCTCCCTCTCTAAGGACCCATGGAGAGATGTTGTCCGGTCCCATTGCCTTTGAGGTATCGATGTGTGTGTGTGTGTGTGTGTGTGTGTGTGTGTGTGTGTGTGTGTGTGTGTGTGTGTGTGTCGTGCCGAATATGTAAAACTGGTCAATTAGCAAGAACTCATTTAAAATTAAGTCCTTTCTAAAATTTTCTCTTATACGTTTAAAGATATATATTTTTCATTAATGTTAATGTAAAAATTTTTAATTTTGCACCAAAAGATTCTTAGAAAACTTACCTAACCTTATTATAACAACAGCAATTTATTTTAGCCTAACCCAGCTAAATATATTTTAAATGCGTTTACAATAATTTAGTACTAAACAAACACAATCAAATATATTTTTTTCGTTAGGTTCAGAATGAATTTGGCGAAATTATTGCATACACAAATTTTCACTTGTCCTATATGGCAAGATGAGCGTTGCTATTTAAGCCAAGATCGCAAGTTCTGCCATGCGTGTCGTATGAGGCGACTAAAATGCCGGGAGGAATGGGCTAGTAACCCCTTCTCCTGTAGACATTTACTAAAAAAGAGAAGAAGAAAAACTTTATAAAACTGGGATGCTTGAATGTGCGTGGATGTAGTGCGGATGACAAGAAACAGATGATTGCTGATGTTATGAATGAAAAGAAGTTGGATGTCCTGGCCCTAAACGAAACAAAGCTGAAGGGGGTAGGGGAGTTTCGGTGGGGGGAAATAAATGGGATTAAATCTGGAGTATCTGAGAGAGTTAGAGCAAAGGAAGGGGTAGCAGTAATGTTGAAGGATCAGTTATGGAAGGAGAAAAGAGAATATGAATGTGTAAATTCAAGAATTATGTGGATTAAAGTAAAGGTTGGATGCGAAAAGTGGGTCATAATAAGCGTGTATGCGCCTGGAGAAGAGAGGAATGTAGAGGAGAGAGAGAGATTTTGGGAGATGTTAAGTGAATGTATAGGAGCCTTTGAACCAAGTGAGAGAGTAATTGTGGTAGGGGATCTGAATGCTAAAGTAGGAGAAACTTTTAGAGAGGGTGTGGTAGGTAAGTTTGGGGTGCCAGGTGTAAATGAAAATGGGAGCCCTTTGATTGAACTTTGTATAGAAAGGGGTTTAGTTATAGGTAATACATATTTTAAGAAAAAGAGGATAAATAAGTATACAAGATATGATGTAGGGCGAAATGACAGTAGTTTGTTGGATTATGTATTGGTAGATAAAAGACTGTTGAGTAGACTTCAGGATGTACATGTTTATAGAGGGGCCACAGATATATCAGATCACTTTCTAGTTGTAGCTACACTGAGAGTAAAAGGTAGATGGGATACAAGGAGAATAGAAGCATCAGGGAAGAGAGAGGTGAAGATTTATAAACTAAAAGAGGAGGCAGTTAGGGTAAGATATAAACAGCTATTGGAGGATAGATGGGCTAATGAGAGCATAGGCAATGGGATCGAAGAGGTATGGGGTAGGTTTAAAAATGTAGTGTTGGAGTGTTCAGCAGAAGTTTGTGGTTACAGGAAGGTGGGTGCGGGAGGGAAGAGGAGCGATTGGTGGAATGATGATGTAAAGAGAGTAGTAAGGGAGAAAAAGTTAGCATATGAGAAGTTTTTACAAAGTAGAAGTGATGCAAGGAGGGAAGAGTATATGGAGAAAAAGAGAGAGGTTAAGAGATTGGTGAAGCAATGTAAAAAGAGAGCAAATGAGAGTGGGTGAGATGTTATCAACAAATTTTGTTGAAAATAAGAAAAAGTTTTGGAGTGAGATTAACAAGTTAAGGAAGCCTAGAGAAAAAAATGGATTTGTCAGTTAAAAATAGGAGAGGAGAGTTATTAAATGGAGAGTTAGAGGTATTGGGAAGATGGAGGGAATATTTCGAGGAATTGTTAAACGTTGATGAAGATAGGGAAGCTGTGATTTCGTGTATAGGGCAAGGAGGAATAACATCTTTTAGGTGTGAGGAAGAGCCAGTTGTGAGTGTGGGGGAAGTTCGTGAGGCAGTAGGTAAAATGAAAGGGGGTAAGGCAGCCGGGATTGATGGGATAAAGATAGAAATGTTAAAAGCAGGTGGGGATGTAGTTTTGGAGTGGTTGGTGCAATTATTTAATAAATGTATGGAAGAAGGTAAGGTACCTAGGGATTGGCAGAGAGCATGCATAGTTCCTTTGTATAAAGGCAAAGGGGACAAAAGAGAGTGCAAAAATTATAGGGGAATAAGTCTGTTGAGTATACCTGGTAAAGTGTATGGTAGAGTTATTATTGAAAGAATTAAGAGTAGACGGAGAATAGGATAGCAGATGAACAAGGAGGCTTTAGGAAAGGTAGGGGGTGTGTGGACCAGGTGTTTACAGTGAAACACATAAGTGAACAGTATTTAGATAAGGCTAAAGAGGTCTTTGTGGCATTTATGGATTTGGAAAAGGCGTATGACAGGGTGGATAGGGGGGCAATGTGGCAGATGTTGCAGGTGTATGGTGTAGGAGGTAGGTTACTGAAAGCAGTGAAGAGTTTTTACGAGGATAGTGAGGCTCAAGTTAGAGTATGTAGGAAAGAGGGAAATTATTTCCCAGTAAAAGTAGGCCTCAGACAAGGATGTGTGATGTCACCGTGGTTGTTTAATATATTTATAGATGGGGTTGTAAGAGAAGTAAATGCGAGGGTATTGGCAAGAGGCGTGGAGTTAAAAGATAAAGAATCACACATAAAGTGGGAGTTGTCACAGCTGCTCTTTGCTGATGACACTGTGCTCTTGGGAGATTCTGAAGAGAAGTTGCAGAGATTGGTGGATGAATTTTGTAGGGTATGCAAAAGAAGAAAATTAAAAGTGAATACAGGAAAGAGTAAGGTTATGAGGATAACAAAAAGATTAGGTGATGAAAGATTGGATATCAGATTGGAGGGAGAGAGTATGGAGGAGGTGAATGTATTCAGATATTTGGGAGTGGACGTGTCAGCGGATGGGTCTATGAAAGATGAGGTAAATCATAGAATTGATGAGGGGAAAAGGGTGAGTGGTGCACTTAGGAGTCTGTGGAGACAAAGAACTTTGTCCTTGGAGGCAAAGAGGGGAATGTATGAGAGTATAGTTTTACCAACGCTCTTATATGGGTGTGAAGCATGGGTGATGAATGTTGCAGCGAGGAGAAGGCTGGAGGCAGTGGAGATGTCATGTCTGAGGGCAATGTGTGGTGTGAATATAATGCAGAGAATTCGTAGTTTGGAAGTTAGGAGGAGGTGCGGGATTACCAAAACTGTTGTCCAGAGGGCTGAGGAAGGGTTGTTGAGGTGGTTCGGACATGTAGAGAGAATGGAGCGAGACAGAATGACTTCAAGAGTGTATCAGTCTGTAGTGGAAGGAAGGCGGGGTAGGGGTCGGCCTAGGAAAGGTTGGAGGGAGGGGGTAAAGGAGGTTTTGTGTGCGAGGGGCTTGGACTTCCAGCAGGCATGCGTGAGCGTGTTTGATAGGAGTGACTGGAGACAAATGGTTTTTAATACTTGACGTGCTGTTGGAGTATGAGCAAAGTAACATTTATGAAGGGGTTCAGGGAAACCGGCAGGCCGGACTTGAGTCCTGGAGATGGGAAGTACAGTGCCTGCATCTGAAGGAGGGGTGTTAATGTTGCAGTTTAAAAACTGTAGTGTAAAGCACCCTTCTGGCAAGACAGTGATGGAGTGAATGATGGTGAAAGTTTTTCTTTTTCGGGCCACCCTGCCTTGGTGGGAATCGGCCAGTGTGATAAAAAAATAATATATATATATATATATATATATATATATATATATATATATATATATATATATATATATATATATATAATGCTTCATCCGTTTCCCACCGAGGCAGGGTAACCCAAAAAGAAAGAAAAACTTTCATCATTCAATACTTTCTCCATCACTCATACATAATCACTGTCTTTGCAGAGGCGCTCCGATACGACAGTTTAGAAGTCCCTCCAAACTGCCAATATCCCAAACTCCCCCTTTAAAGTGCTGGCATTGTACTTCCCATTTCCACTGATAAATTTACCTGCACACAAACTAGACGGAATGAGTTCTACCTTGGCAGTAAAATTACTCAAGTCCGGCTAACCGGTTTCCCTAAATCCCTTCACTAAATATTACCCTGCTCACACTCCAACAGCTCGTCAGGTCCCAAAAACCATTCGTCTCCATTCCTATCTAATACGCTCATGCACGCTTGCTGGAAGTCCAAGTCCTCGCCCCGCAAAACCTCCTTTACTCCCTCCAACCTTTTCGGGGACGACTCCTAGCCCGCCTTCCTTTCCCTACAGATTTATATGCTCTCCAAGTCATTCTACTTTTTTCCATTCTCTCTAAATGACCAAACCACCTCAAGAACCCCTCTTCAGCCCTCTGACTAATACTTTTAGTAACTCCACACGTCCTAATTTCCACACTAAGAATTCTCTGCATAATATTTACACCTTAGACACGACATCTCCACTGCCCCCAGCCGCCTCCTCGCTGCAGCATTTGCATCTCATGCATCACACCCATATAAGAGTATTGGTACCACTATACTCTCATACATTCCAATCTTTGCCTCCATGGATAATGTTCTTTGTCGCCACATATACCTCAACGCACCACTCACCTTTTTTCCCTTCATCAGCTCTATGATTAACCTCATACTTCATAAAGTCATCCGCTGACAAGTCAACTCCCAAATATCTGAAAATATTCACTTCTTCCATACTCCCTCCAATGTGACATCCAGTTTTTCTTTATCTAAATCTTTTGATACCCTCATCACCTTACTCTTATCTATGTTCACTTTCAAATTTCTACCTTTACACACCCTCCCAAACTCGTCCACTAACCTTTGCAACTTTTCTTTAGAGTCTCCCATAAGCACAGTATCATCAGCAAAAAGTAACTATGTCAACTCCTATTTTGTATTTGATTCCCATAATTTAAACCCACCCATCTCCCCAACATCCTGGCTAAGACCTACTTTTATCGGGAAGTATTCTCCCTCTCTTCTACACACCCTAACCTGAGCCTCACTATCCTCATAAGAACTCTTTATAGCATTTAGTAACTTACCACCTGTTCCATACACTTGCAACATCTGCAACATTCCTCCCCTATCCTCCCCTCAAGGAAGGTTCCTTGATGTTGGTGAGGGGCTCTTGATTTAGGGAATTGGATCTGTGCTCCAGTTCCCCGAATTAAGCCTGAATGCCTTCCACATCCCCCCCCCCAGGCGCTGTATAATCCTCCGGGTTTAGTGCTTCCCCCTTGATTATAATAATAATAATCCTCCCCTATCCACTCTATCATATGCCTTTTCAAAATCCATAAATGCACTGACAACTTCCCTATCTTCATCTAAATACTGTTCACATATATGTTTCAGTGTAAACACTTGATCTACACATCCCCTACTCATTCTAAAGCCTCCTTGCTCATCTGCAATCCTGCTGTCTGTCTTTCGTATAATTCTTTCAATAATAACCCTACTATACACTTCACCTGGTATACTCAGTAAACTTGTTCCCATATAATTTTTACAATCTCTTTTGTCCCCCTTCCCTTTATGTAAAGGAACTATACAAGCTCTCTGGCAATCCCTAGGTACCTTCGCCTCTTTCATACATTAAAGAAAAATGCCAACCCTATATCATCCCCTGCTTTTAACATTTCTGTCATGATTCTGTCAGTTCCAGCTGATTTACCCTTATATATATATATATATATATATATATATATATATATATATATATATAGATATATATATATATATATATATATATATTATATTTACAAGGAGAAAGTCATGATTACATCATGGGTAGCGTTCGGATTACTGGTCCATGCATCTTGTTCACTGTCCTCGGTGGGTTATAGGGCTCTGGGGACGAAGCGCCGTACCTTCCCTTTATTTCTACGGCTTGTTTGTGGTTTTGGTCACTGATTAGAGGGGAAGAGGGTTATTTTGACTGCCTTGTTTGTGTGTCTAGACACTTCTGGTATGGGGAGGTTAGTTTGTGTCTAGACACCGCTGGTAGGGGGACGTTACTTTATGTCTAGACACTGCTGGTAGAGGGACGTTACTTAGTTTTTTTGTGTCTAGACACTTCTGATAATGGGAGGTTAGTTTGCTTTGTTTGTGTCTAGAAACTAGTTGGTGGTTGTTTTGATGTGGTTGGTTGTTATTTTCCCCGTCAGAAACGTGTGGTTACGTATGTCTTAGTTGTTAGATAATGATTCCTTCGTTGTTGTTAGGTGATGACTCTTTCGTTGTCACCTTGAAGTAGTCATCAGTGGTGTACGGAGGCACCGTTGTCACCTTGAAGTAGTCATCAGTGGTGTACGGAGGCACCGTTGTCACCTTGAAGTAGTCATCAGTGGTGTACGGAGGCACCGTTGTCACCTTGAAGTAGTCATCAGTGGTGTACGGAGGCACCGTTGGCCCTATGGCAAAAGTTCAGTGGTTCCTGTCGAGTGATTCAGGCCCTGTTGCTGGGACACAGGGATTCCCCACCTTATGGCAGTGATGTCTACCGTCTCATTGATCAGAAGTATTGTACTCAGTGGCTGTCGGCGTCGATAGTCTTCCATAGGGCGTGTAGTGATAGGGGGAACTCTTCTCTAACCTCCAGTAAATATCTGTTTTTACGAGCGTTCGTGTGCAGGTTCACAGTAAGTTAGATGTCTTTTGTTTATGATGTTGCTAGTGTCACTCTCTTTCTCTCGTGACTTCTCTTCCTCTCTTTTCCCTCCCTCTGCTTCTTTCCCCTTGCGACCTGGCTGAGCCTGGTCCCTTAATTGATTGATTGCTTGCCTCTGTCAACCATCAGCAAACACAGTTACAAGAGTGGATGTGAGAAATGACTCGTTTTACGATCTGTTCATTACAATGTTCGTGTGTTTTTAGTTACAGTAAAATGAAAATGTATTTTATACGACTTGTGGTGTTTGTGCACTCATGGCAGGACAGCTGTTGAGTAGGACAGTGAAAGTGTTTTCCTTTCGTTGTCAAATGGCCACTGTGCCATAAAAAGTCATATTTAAATTGTTTGATGTCATTTTTTTGGTGAAAATAATAATAATAATAATAATAATAATAATAATAATATTATTATTATTATTATTGTTATTATTATTATTATTATTATAATATAAAGCAAATGCAGCATTGAGTGATGGCACGTCTATGAGGCTTTTCTAATATCTGGATTCCACATCTGCAACGCTAATTTCAGAACTGAGATCTTGCTGTCGTGTATTACTGTGGTTAGTGAACCCAGCAGGACACACCACGTGTGTGTGTGTGTGTCTGTTTCTTTGTGTGTGTGATTTTTTCCTCGTATATAATCAAAGTTCAGCATGGTTTGTGTGATGGGTGTACTGTTGAGTTAGACCCACGCCAAGCTCTACACGAATGTGTGTGCGTGTGTGTCTCCTGGGGACACTTTTTTTTTGCAGTACGGGGAAAATTAGAGATACGTGCTAGATACATTATACTGTATATCGCGTAAGTATTGTATGAGATGATTAGTGGTCAGTGTACAGCGCTTGGTGTACTACGATGGCTTCTGAGGAGTGCTTGCTGGTAAAAGGACAGACAGAAGAAACTCTCTGGTAGACAGACAGACAGACATAAGGTAACGCATGCATGAAAGCATACACATACGGGGAGAGGGAAGGAGGGAGACACGGCAATAGACTGATGGCTGAGTTACCTTCCTATAAGACCTTGACCTTGGCCATCTTAGTCTTGGCACTGATCCAGTTGTAACCAAGATCTGACGTCTGTGTCCCTGACTGTGTCCCACTCCCGAGTTTCCTGGAAAATGTTCCTTGCTGTTCATCAGCGGCAGGTTCACACTACTGTTTTGAAGCGGCATACAGACTTATACAAAGAAACAGTCACTCGGGGGTTCCAACCTGTGACCACGACAACAACCACGCAGCCGCCGCCACCATCATTTTTACTCCCACCACCACCAACACAGCCTTCCATCTCCCCCCGTCACTCCCTCCCCACCAATCACCAATACCACCTGAAACTTCACCCCCTCTAACTCCACTTTCACCACATCAACACGCTTTCTAGTAGAAAAGTTGGACCATAGAGAGGGGGACCACCTTTTTTTCCCCTCCCTGCTTCCCCGGCGGCAGTGCCTGGTTACCGGGCCATCATTACTTCCTCACCAAGGATTCCCTCGGAACTTACTGCTGACGCCACAAGTTTTGAATCTCCCCTCACGTTCCCCTTCCCCCCTCACCGTCGTCATGGTTACGTCGAACCTTTGGAATTACTTGTCTTTCTGGTATTCAACTACCTTCTGTATGTGTGTGTGTATATGTCGTGCCGAATAGGTAAAACTGGTCAATTGGCAAGAACTCGTTTAAAATTAAGTCCTTTCTAAAATTTCCTCTTGTACGTTTGAAAGATATATTTTTTCATTAATGATAATGTAAAAAATTAATAATTTTGTACCAAAAGAACCTTATGAAACTTACCTAACCTTATTATAACAAGCGCAATTTAACTGAGCCTAAGCCATCTAAATATATTTTAGATAAGTTTACGGTAATTTAGTAATAAACAAACACAATTAAGTAATTTTTTTTGTTTGGTTCAGAATGACTTCTGCAAAATTATTGCATACACAAATTTTCGCTTCCCTTATTCGGCAAGAAGAGGGTTGCTATTTAAGTCAAAATCGCAAGTTTTGCCTATTCCACCCCCAGTGGCTTGTCTTGCATATATATATATATATATATATATATATATATATATATATATATATATATATATATATATATATATATATATATATATATATATATATATACATATATATATATATACATATATATATATATATATACATATATATATATATACACACACACAGACACACACACATAGTCTTCATAAGTGTTTTAAATCCTTATATCCTTTGGGGGTCCTTTCAACAGTGTCTAAATTTTCCAGTTCTCTTGTTTGGGAGTCCTTCTAATCGCTTTTCACAAGTGCTGTAGTTTTCTGGCCTAAGATTTCGCTTCGTTTGCACCGTATTGGCATTCTGGAGGATTCTAGGATTTTGGGGGGACTTAATTGAGAGGAGAATACATTATAGGTAATGATGGAATCTTTAGTGAGGTGATCACACAGGCAGGACCATCTTCTCGCAAACTTCCTCAACATAAATCCATAAGAATGTGATAAGCAATTAGGGAAATTTGTGATATAATTGCGATTAGGCGCATATAATTAAATAGTAAGATAGAGAGTTTCCGGGGCTCTAATTTCCTGATTAGATCTTTTAAACTATGTTCTCCAGTATTATTCATCTCTGGCCCTGTCATACTTACTCTTGAAGCTATGCATTGAGTTTCTCTCTACGAATTCGTGGTTCCACTGATTTATCATCCTGAGACTGAAAAATTACTTCCTAACATTCCTGTGGTTCATCTATTTCTTTAGTTTCCATCTGTGACCCTCCGTCCCTATGCCTTGCATTTCAAAAAAGTCTCGTCGTGTCTGCTGTGTCAAGTACTCTAAGTATCGTATACGTAATGATCGTGTTTTACCTGGTCATCTTTTTTTCTAAAGTCATGAAGTAGTTTAGTTTCTTTGGTCTCTCATCTCAACTCATTCGCTTCTGTTCTGCGACTAGTCTTATTGAAAAATATTTAGACTTTTTCTAGTTTTCGTGCATGCTTGAAAATGGGAGGGAGCTGGTACTGCATATTCTTTGATAGGCCTAAGATATGTCCTGTAGAGAGTGATAAATCAATTTATATTGAAATTTCTGAAAGCAGTTCTGAAATTAGCTAACCTTGCAGATGTTAAGCGATTTGTGCACCTATGGAGATATGTTGAGTGTAATGTTCACTCCAAGATGCTTCTCCTTAAGCGATGTTTCCACTTTCTCAGCTTTTCAGAGTTTTATCTCGTCTCTGAGTATGTCTCCTCAATACCAATTTACATGATCTTTCACGCAGTAACTACCTCTTGTTAGGTCACTCTTGCTACTTGTCTAAGTGTTCCTATTGTCTGTCCTTATTATATGCAAATAATGATACTAATGATTCAGTCTCTTCTGTCAGGTCATTCACGTATATTAAGGATAGTAACGGTCTTAGAACTGATGCTTGGGGAACCCCACTTGTTACAGTCTCCCATCTTAGATACGTGTTTGTGAGTATATGTGTAAATTCAAGCGTATACACAAATACAATCCTGCAATACGTCACACAAAACACACACACACACACACACACACACACACACACACACACACACACACACACACACACACACACACACACACACACACACACACACACAGGAACATACCCTGGATGTATAAGAGGAGTGTATTCCCGAGATAGCTTATACAAACGTACTCTGCTATCACAATGGTAATAGAATACACACTCGCGCTCAACAAATACTTATCTGCACAAATTGCCGCCCCCCCCCCTTCCCCCGTGGCTTGTCTTGCATTGTTGCGATCACCTGTCTGCCATTATCACCTTCACTATCACCTCAGACGTAAACCCTAATGAGAACCTCTGGTCAGTAGTGAAACGAAGTTTACTGGGCAAGGATATCAGTTCCATCCCACGACTGGAGGCTACTCTACGTGAGGGATGGAATAATATACCTCCCAAACTCTCAAGAATTTGTATAAGTCTTCCTACATGGCTGAGCTGAAAGACGTGATTAAGGATAAGGGACGCAGCATCATATATTAAATAATGCCGTGGCTAGCACTGTATATATATATATATATATATATATATATATATATATATATATATATATATATATATATATATATATATATATATATATATATATATGTATATATATATATATATATATATATATATATATATATATATATATATATATATATATATATATATATATATATATATATATATATACATATATATTCTTATATATATATATACATATATATTCTGTGAACTTGTAAAACAAATCTCATTCGCAAATTTAATCTAGAAAATGTAGACTTACCGTCTTTGTACTGACGATGTTACACTCCTGTAAACATCAGCAAACAACACGAAAATTCGTGAAAAGAGTTTGCTAACGACCATACAGCTGTAATGTTACCCTACATCTGTAATGCAACCATAAAGCTGTAATGTTACCCTTTGACTCTCGTCAGTGCTACAAAAGCTGTTGCTTTGCAAAGCTATTCTTGGAAGTGTGCTCCATGAGGGAATGTAGTTTCGCCAACTTCTCCCCTTCAGTTCATAATTCCTGCTGAAATTCATGATGGATGTTAAACCTAGGAAGCGTGCAACTATTGTAGCTCTTAGAAAACATGCTGATTTGAGTATCAGACAGATCACCGAAAATTAGAGCCTATCAGAGTCAACTGTTGGTCGGATTCTGAAGAGAGCTGACAACACCGGTGATTGTGGAGCGCTGCGTCAAGGAAGATGTGGAAGACAACACAAGACAACATGATGTGAAGGATCCCAAGAAAACCAACAAAGATCTTCAGAGAGATTTAGCTTCAGGTGGCGTAAATGTTGATTCTTCAACTGTTCAACGAAGGCTCCTTGAAGTTGGCAGAACTGCCGGAAAGTCAGTATAGAAACAGTTATCGACTGCCACTATGAAAAAAAAATGGCTGCCTTGGGCACTCTATCATAAAGGACGCTTTTTGTCCCATCATTTTGAAGGGACACTCGTATTATACCATCATCTAGAGGAGACACTCTTGTTATACCATCATCATGAGGGGATACACTCGTTATCCCATCATCTTGAGGGGATACACTCGTGTTATCCCATCATCATGAGGGGATACACTCGTGTTATCCCATCAGCTTGAGGAGACACTCGTGTTATTCCATCAGCTTGAGGGGAACACTGCTATTCCATCAGGTTGAGGGGAAACACTGTTGTTCCATCAGCTTGAGGGGAAACACTGTTGTTCCATCAGCTTGAGGGGAAACACTGTTGTTCCATCAGCTTGAGGGGAAACACTGTTGTTCCATCAGCTTGAGGGGAAACACTGTTATTCCATTAGCTTGAGGGGAAACACTGTTATTCCATCAGCTTGAGGGGAAACACTGTTATTCCATCAGCTTGAGGGGAAACACTGTTATTCCATCAGCTTGAGGGGAAACACTGCTATTCCATCAGCTTGAGGGGAAACACTGTTATTCCATCAGCTTGAGGGGAAACACTGCTATTCCATCAGCTTGAGGGGAAACACTGCTATTCCATCAGCTTGAGGGGAAACACTGCTATTCCATCAGCTTGAGGGGAAACACTGCTATTCCATCAGCTTGAGGGGAAACACTGCTATTCCATCAGCTTGAGGGGAAACACTGTTGTTCCATCAGCTTGAGGGGAAACACTGTTGTTCCATCAGCTTGAGGGGAAACACTGTTGTTCCATCAGCTTGAGGGGAAACACTGTTATTCCATCAGCTTGAGGGGAAACACTGCTATTCCATCAGCTTGAGGGGAAACACTGTTGTTCCATCAGCTTGAGGGGAAACACTGTTATTCCATCAGCTTGAGGGGAAACACTGCTATTCCATCAGCTTGAGGGGAAACACTGTTATTCCATCAGCTTGAGGGGAAACACTGTTATTCCATCAGCTTGAGGGGAAACACTGCTATTCCATCAGCTTGAGGGGAAACACTGTTATTCCATCAGCTTGAGGGGAAACACTGCTATTCCATCAGCTTGAGGGGAAACACTGTTGTTCCATCAGCTTGAGGGGAAACACTGTTATTCCATCAGCTTGAGGGGAAACACTGTTGTTCCATCAGCTTGAGGGGAAACACTGTTATTCCATCAGCTTGAGGGGAAACACTGTTGTTCCATCAGCTTGAGGGGAAACACTGTTATTCCATCAGCTTGAGGGGAAACACTGTTGTTCCATCAGCTTGAGGGGAAACACTGTTGTTCCATCAGCTTGAGGGGAAACACTGTTGTTCCATCAGCTTGAGGGGAAACATTGCTATTCCATCAGCTTGAGGGGAAACACTGTTGTTCCATCAGCTTGAGGGGAAACACTGCTATTCCATCAGCTTGAGGGGAAACACTGTTGTTCCATCAGCTTGAGGGGAAACACTGTTGTTCCATCAGCTTGAGGGGAAACACTGTTGTTCCATCAGCTTGAGGGGAAACACTGTTGTTCCATCAGCTTGAGGGGAAACACTGTTGTTCCATCAGTTTGAGGGGAAACACTGTTGTTCCATCAGCTTGAGGGGAAACACTGTTGTTCCATCAGCTTGAGGGGAAACACTGTTGTTCCATCAGCTTGAGGGGAAACACTGTTGTTCCATCAGCTTGAGGGGAAACACTGTTGTTCCATCAGCTTGAGGGGAAACACTGTTGTTCCATCAGCTTGAGGGGAAACATTGCTATTCCATCAGCTTGAGGGGAAACACTGTTGTTCCATCAGCTTGAGGGGAAACATTGCTATTCCATCAGCTTGAGGGGAAACACTGTTGTTCCATCAGCTTGAGGGGAAACACTGTTGTTCCATCAGCTTGAGGGGAAACATTGCTATTCCATCAGCTTGAGGGGAAACACTGTTGTTCCATCAGCTTGAGGGGAACACTGTTGTTCCATCAGCTTGAGGGGAAACACTGTTGTTCCATCAGCTTGAGGGGAAACACTCTTGTTCCATCAGCTTGAGGGGAAACACTGTTGTTCCATCAGCTTGAGGGGAAACACTGTTGTTCCATCAGCTTGAGGGGAAACACTGTTGTTCCATCAGCTTGAGGGGAAACACTGTTGTTCCATCAGCTTGAGGGGAAACACTGCTATTCCATCAGCTTGAGGGGAAACACTGCTATTCCATCAGCTTGAGGGGAAACACTGTTATTCCATCAGCTTGAGGGGAAACACTGCTATTCCATCAGCTTGAGGGGAAACACTGCTATTCCATCAGCTTGAGGGGAAACACTGCTATTCCATCAGCTTGAGGGGAAACACTGCTATTCCATCAGCTTGAGGGGAAACACTGCTATTCCATCAGCTTGAGGGGAAACACTGCTATTCCATCAGCTTGAGGGGAAACACTGCTATTCCATCAGCTTGAGGGGAAACACTGCTATTCCATCAGCTTGAGGGGAAACACTGCTATTCCATCAGCTTGAGGGGAAACACTGTTGTTCCATCAGCTTGAGGGGAAACACTGTTATTCCATCAGCTTGAGGGGAAACACTGTTGTTCCATCAGCTTGAGGGGAAACACTGTTGTTCCATCAGCTTGAGGGGAAACACTGTTGTTCCATCAGCTTGAGGGGAAACACTGTTGTTCCATCAGCTTGAGGGGAAACACTGTTGTTCCATCAGCTTGAGGGGAAACACTGTTGTTCCATCAGCTTGAGGGGAAACACTGTTGTTCCATCAGCTTGAGGGGAAACACTGTTGTTCCATCAGCTTGAGGGGAAACACTGTTGTTCCATCAGCTTGAGGGGAAACACTGCTATTCCATCAGCTTGAGGGGAAACACTGCTATTCCATCAGCTTGAGGGGAAACACTGTTGTTCCATCAGCTTGAGGGGAAACACTGCTATTCCATCAGCTTGAGGGGAAACACTGCTATTCCATCAGCTTGAGGGGAAACACTGCTATTCCATCAGCTTGAGGGGAAACACTGCTATTCCATCAGCTTGAGGGGAAACACTGCTATTCCATCAGCTTGAGGGGAAACACTGCTATTCCATCAGCTTGAGGGGAAACACTGCTATTCCATCAGCTTGAGGGGAAACACTGCTATTCCATCAGCTTGAGGGGAAACACTGCTATTCCATCAGCTTGAGGGGAAACACTGCTATTCCATCAGCTTGAGGGGAAACACTGCTATTCCATCAGCTTGAGGGGAAACACTGTTGTTCCATCAGCTTGAGGGGAAACACTGCTATTCCATCAGCTTGAGGGGAAACACTGCTATTCCATCAGCTTGAGGGGAAACACTGCTATTCCATCAGCTTGAGGGGAAACACTGCTATTCCATCAGCTTGAGGGGAAACACTGCTATTCCATCAGCTTGAGGGGAAACACTGCTATTCCATCAGCTTGAGGGGAAACACTGCTATTCCATCAGCTTGAGGGGAAACACTGCTATTCCATCAGCTTGAGGGGAAACACTGCTATTCCATCAGCTTGAGGGGAAACACTGCTATTCCATCAGCTTGAGGGGAAACACTGCTATTCCATCAGCTTGAGGGGAAACACTGCTATTCCATCAGCTTGAGGGTACAATTCAAAAGTTGTTATTCTAGCTGGCCAGGGATGTGTTTTCCGTGTTTGTAGTCAATCACCTTACTTAACACTCACACACACACACACACACACACACACACACACACACACACACACACACACACAGGCTGGAAGCTTGGTCCAGCAATTGGCTACTCGAATTTAACCCCGCCAAATGCAAAGTCATGAAGATCGAGGAAGGGCAAAAAAAACACAGATAGAGTATTGGCTAGGTGGCCAAAGATTGCAAACCTCGCTCAAGGAGAAGGATCTTGGGGCGAGTATCATAGCGAACACATCTCCTGAGGCGCACACCAACCAGATAACTACTCCAGCATATGGGCGCCTGGCAAACCTGAGAATAGCGTTCCGATACCTCAGTAAGGAATCGTTCAAGACTCTGTACACTTTGTACGTCAAGCCCATACTGAAGTATGCAGCACCAGTTTGGAACCCATACCTGGTCAAGCACGTCAAGAAATTAGAGAAAGTGCAAAGGTTTGCAACAAGGCTAGTTCCAGAGCTAAGTGGAATGTCCTACGAAGAAAGGTTAAGGGAAATTGGCCTGACGACACTGGAGGACAAGAGGGTTATGGGATATATGATAACGACATACAAAATACTACGAGGAACTGACAAGGTGGACAGAGACTGGATGTTCAAGAGATGGGACATAGAAACAAGGAATCGCTATTGGAAGTTGAAGACTCAGATGAGTCAAAGGGATGTTAGGAAGTATTTCTTCAGTCACAGAGTTGTCAGGAAGTGCAATAGTCTGGGAAGTGATATAGTGGAGGCAGGATCTATATATAGCTTTAAAAAGAGGTATGATAAAGTTCATGGAGCAGGAAGAGTGACATAGTAGCCACCAGTGAAGAGTGAGGCCAAGAGCTGTGACTCGACCCTTGCAACGACAACTAGGTGAGTACACACACAAGCACACACACACACACACACACACACACACACACACACACACACACACACACACACACACACACACACACACACACACACACACACACACACACACACACACACACGAAACACTGCAACATTAGCATAAATATATTTATTGGTACTAGTAAAACGTATTGTAGTGTTGTATCGCTACAAGTATCGTAGTGTTACAGCGGTACAACTATCGTAGGGATTCAGCGGTACAAGTAGTTTTACAGCGCTACAAGTATCGTAGTGTTGCAGTGCTACAAGTATCGTAGTGTTACAGTGCTACAAGTATCGTCGTGTTACAGCGGTACAACTATCGTAGGGTTTCAGCGGTACAAGTAGTGTTACAGCGCTACAAGTATCGTAGTGTTGCAACGCTACAAGTATCGTAGTGTTGCAGTGCTACAAGTATCGTAGTGTTACAGCGCTACAAGTATCGTAGTGTTGCAGTGCTACAAGTATCGTAGTGTTACAGTGCTACAAGTATCGTAGTGTTACAGTGCTACAAGTATCGTAGTGTTGCAGCGCTACAAGTATCGTAGTGTTACAGTGCTACAAGTATCGTAGTGTTACAGCGCTACAAGTATCGTAGTGTTGCAGCACTACAAGTATGGTAGTGTTGCAGCACTACAAGTATCGTAGTGTTGCAGCACTACAAGTATCGTAGTGTTGCAGCACTACAAGTATCGTAGTGTTGCAGCACTACAAGTATCGTAGTGTTGCAGCGCTACAAGTATCGTAGTGTTGCAGCGCTACAAATATCAATGTTGCAGCGCTACAAGTATCGTAGTGTTGCAGTGCTATAAGTATCTTAGTGTTACAGCGCTACAAGTATCGTAGTGTTACAGTACTACAAGTATCATAGTGTTGCAGCGCTACAAGTATCGCAGTGTTACAGCGCTACAGCTATCGTAGTGTTGCAGCGCTACAAGTATCAATCTTGCAGCGCTACAAGTATCGTTGTGTTGCAGTGCTACAAGTATCGTAGTGTTACAGCGCTACAAGTATCGTAGTGTTACAGTACTACAAGTATCGTAGTGTTGCAGTGCTACAAGTATCGCAGTGTTACAGCACTACAGGTATCGTAGTGTTACAGTGCTACAAGTATCGTAGTGTTACAGCGCTACAAGTATCGTAGTGTTGCAGCGCTACAAGCATCGTAGTGTTGCAGTGCTACAAGTATCGTAGTGTTACAGTACTACAAGTATCGTAGTGTTACAACACTACAGGTATCGTAGTGTTACAGCGCTACAAGTATCGTAGTGTTGCAGTACTACAAGTATCGTAGTGTTGCAGCGCTAGAAGTATCGTAGTGTTACAGCACTACAAGTATCGTAGTGTTGCAGCACTACAAGTATCGTAGTGTTGCAGCGCTACAAGTATCGTAGTGTTGCAGCACTACAAGTATCGTAGTGTTGCAGCGCTACAAGTATCGTAGTGTTGCAGCGCTACAAGTATCGTAGTGTTGCAGCACTACAAGTATCGTAGTGTTGCAGCACTACAAGTATCGTAGTGTTGCAGCACTACAAGTATCGTAGTGTTGCAGCACTACGTAGTGTTGCAGTACAAGTATCGTAGTGTTGCAGCACTACAAGTATCGTAGTGTTGCAGCGCTACAAGTATCGTAGTGTTGCAGCGCTACAAGTATCGTAGTGTTGCAGCGCTACAAGTATCGTAGTGTTGCAGCACTACAAGTATCGTAGTGTTGCAGCGCTACAAGTATCGTAGTGTTGCAGCGCTACAAGTATCGTAGTGTTACAGCACTACAAGTATCGTAGTGTTGCAGTACTACAAGTATCGTAGTGTTGCAGCACTACAAGTATCGTAGTGTTGAAGCACTACAAGTATCGTAGTGTTGCAGCACTACAAGTATCGTAGTGTTGCAGCACTACAAGTATCGTAGTGTTACAGTGCTACAAGTATCGTAGTGTTGCAGCACTACAAGTATCGTAGTGTTACAGTGCTACAAGTATCGTAGTGTTACAGTGCTACAAGTATCGTAGTGTTGCAGCACTACAAGTATCGTAGTGTTGCAGCACTACAAGTATCGCAGTGTTACAGTGCTACAAGTATCGTAGTGTTGCAGCACTACAAGTATCGTAGTGTTGCAGCGCTACAAGTATCGTAGTGTTGCAGCGCTATAAGTATCGTAGTGTTGCAGCGCTACAAGTATCGTAGTGTTGCAGCACTACAAGTATCGTAGTGTTGCAGCACTACAAGTATCGTAGTGTTGCAGCGCTACAAGTATCGTAGTGTTGCAGTGCTACAAGTATCGTAGTGTTGCAGCGCTACAAGTATCGTAGTGTTGCAGCGCTACAAGTATCGTAGTGTTACAGTGCTACAAGTATCGTAGTGTTGCAGCGCTACAAGTATCGTAGTGTTGCAGCGCTACAAGTATCGTAGTGTTGCAGCGCTACAAGTATCGTAGTGTTGCAGAGCTACAAGTATCGTAGTGTTGCAACGCTACAAGTATCGTAGTGTTGCAGCGCTACAAGTATCGTAGTGTTGCAGCGCTACAAGTATCGTAGTGTTGCAGCGCTACAAGTATCGTAGTGTTGCGGCACTACAAGTATCGTAGTGTTGCAGCGCTACAAGTATCGTAGTGTTGCAGCGCTACAAGTATCGTAGTGTTGCAGCGCTACAAGTATCGTAGTGTTGCAGCACTACAAGTATCGTAGTGTTGCAGCACTACAAGTATCGTAGTGTTGCAGCGCTACAAGTATCGTAGTGTTGCAGCACTACAAGTATCGTAGTGTTGCAGCACTACAAGTATCGTAGTGTTGCAGCACTACAAGTATCGTAGTGTTGCAGCGCTACAAGTATCGTAGTGTTGCAGCACTACAAGTATCGTAGTGTTGCAGCACTACAAGTATCGTAGTGTTGCAGCACTACAAGTATCGTAGTGTTGCAGCACTACAAGTATCGTAGTGTTGCAGCACTACAAGTATCGTAGTGTTGCAGCGCTACAAGTATCGTAGTGTTGCAGCACTACAAGTATCGTAGTGTTGCAGCACTACAAGTATCGTAGTGTTGCAGCACTACAAGTATCGTAGTGTTGCAGCACTACAAGTATCGTAGTGTTGCAGCGCTACAAGTATCGTAGTGTTGCAGCACTACAAGTATCGTAGTGTTGCAGCGCTACAAGTATCGTAGTGTTGCAGCACTACAAGTATCGTAGTGTTGCAGCACTACAAGTATCGTAGTGTTGCAGCACTACAAGTATCGTAGTGTTGCAGCACTACAAGTATCATAGTGTTACAGTACTACAAGTATCGTAGTGTTGCAGCACTACAAGTATCGTAGTGTTGCAGTACTACAAGTATCGTAGTGTTGCAGCACTACAAGTATCGTAGTGTTGCAGCACTACAAGTATCGTAGTTTTGCAGCACTACAAGTATCGTAGTGTTGCAGCACTACAAGTATCGTAGTGTTGCAGCACTACAAGTATCGTAGTGTTGCAGCACTACAAGTATCGTAGTGTTGCAGCACTACAAGTATCGTAGTGTTGCAGTACTACAAGTATCGTAGTGTTGCAGCACTACAAGTATCGTAGTGTTGCAGCACTACAAGTATCGTAGTGTTGCAGCACTACAAGTATCGTAGTGTTGCAGCACTACAAGTATCGTAGTGTTACAGTACTACAAGTATCGTAGTTAATGTGTTACAATCTTTTATAAAACTTTGTCTCTCTCTCTCCCTCCCTTCCTTTCTTCTCTCTCTCTCTCCCTCCCTTCCTTTCTTTCCCTCTCCTTCTTTTGCTTCCCCGACCTCTTCCTCTCACTCATTATCTGCCATCCCTTCGTATTTCCTGTCCTCTTCTTTGCTACTTTCCCTGCTCTTCTCTCTCTGTCTCTCTCTCTCTCTCTCTCTCTCTCCCACCTTTCATTTCTTCCTTAGTGCTTCAGGTCCCTCCCTTTCCCCCTGTCTCACCCCTCCTGTCTCACTCCCTTTCTGTCTCACACCTGTCTCACCCCGTCCTGTCTCACCCTTCTGTCTCACCCCGTCCTGTTTCACACCTCTTGTCTCACCCCTTTCTGTCTCCCCTCCCCCCGCATCACTACCGACTCACTACTACACTTATGCTGTGAGGAGGTGGGAGGTGAGAGTATTTGGGAGGGAGAGAAAGAGAGGGAGAGAAGGAAAGAGAGAGAGGCGAGGGGAAGAGGGGAGAGGTACAGGCCACGCCCTCGGCATCAACTGCTTCCACTAAGATCGATTTGTAGAGACCTCGCGAGAGAGATGGTGGGAAGAGGGGGGAGATGGTAGGGAGAGAGAGAGAGATGTTGAGAGAGAGGGGAAAGTGATGGGGAGAGGGAGATGCTGGGGAGAGAGGGTGGGGAGAGAGGGATAGTTGGTGGAGAGAGAGGGAGATGGTAGGGAGAGATGTTGGGAGAGAGGGGGAGATGCTGGGGAGAGAGAGGGAGATGCTGGGGAGAGAGAGATGTTGGGGAGAGAGGGGTATGGTGGGGAGTGGGGGAGATGATGCGAAGAGGGGAGATGGTGGGGAGAGAGGGGAAGTTGGTGGATAGAGAGGGAGATGCTGGGGAGAGATGGAAGATGATGGGGAGAGAGGGGGACATGTGGGGAGGGAGGGGGAGATAGTGGAGAGAGAAGGTGATGGTGAGGACAGAGTTAGATGTTGGGGAGAGAGGGTGATAGTGGTTACAGAGGGAGATGGTGGGGAGAGAAAACGATGTTGGAGAGAGAAAGTGATAGTGGGGACAGAGGGTGATGGTGGGAAGAGAGGGTGATGGTGGGGAGAGAGGGTGATGGTGGGAAGAGAGGGTGATGGTGAGGAGAGAGGGTGATGGTGGGGAGAGAGGGTGATGGTGGGAAGAGAGGGTGATAGTGGGGAGAGAGAGAGGGAGATGGTGGGGAGAGAAAGTGATGGTGGGGAGAGAGGGTGATGGTGTAGAGAGAGAGAGGGAGATGGAGGAAAGATGGGGAGTCAGGAGAGGGAAAAGAGGGAAGGGGGGTTGAGTGAGAGGTGCACACACTGAGAGGGCCTCTCAACCTTGCTTCAGACAGCCACTAGCTGTGCTTACATCTTCATCTTAAGGTGACGACTGTCAAGGAACGTGTAGCACCAGGCTGCCCCAGCCTTGTACCTCTGCTTGTAGCTCTCTTGATTTGCTTGTAGCTCTGTAGATCTGCTTGTAGCTCTGCTTGTAATTATGCTTTGTAGCTTTGCTTGTAGATCTGGTTGTAAGTTTGCTTGTAGCTCTGTAATTCTGCTTTGTAGCTCTGCTTGTAGCTCTGCTTATAGCTCTGCTTATAGCTCTGCTTGTAACTCTTGTTCCTTGAGGACACGCTAGCACTGTAGTAGGTCTGTTGGGCAATGTGTGGTAGGCTGTCTGGTTTGTAGTGTTTCACCGTGTTGCGTTAAATAGGCTTACACAAATACTCTAGTAATGCAATGTGTGGCACTAGGGAAGGCCAGGGAAAGAGAGACAGACAGACAGACAAGGTCTTGTGTAGGAAGCAACGGGTCTTGGCAGCTGGGCAGGTGTTGTACCCCTCTCCTAGGCAGGTGTTGCACGAAACAGCTGGACATGTGTTGCACGAGTCAGTTGGGCAGGTATTGCACGAGACAGTTGGGTAGGTGTTGTACGCCTCTCCTAGGCAGGTGTTGCACGAGGCAGCTGGGCAAATGTACGCCTCTCCTCGGCAGGTGTTTCACGAGTCAGCTGAACAGGTATTGTAGATTTTCTACAGTGTCTGGACTTTACGTAGGTTTGGAGGAGGAGGATGAGGGGCCACGATGCTGACGAATGGCTCTTGGTCCAAGGAAATTGAGTTAAAATATACTTTATCGGATCTAAACGAGATAACCTCCCGTGGCCCAGGAGCTGTATGGCTCTTTAAAGAAGAACAGCTGTACTCGAATTTAATAATAATGAAAGCAACATCAATAATAATATCTTATTAGTATTAATAAATAGAAGTAATAATAATTTTAATAAAAACAATAACGATAATAATTAATAATAATAATAATAATAATAATAATAATAATAACGATAATTTTAATAAAAATAACGATAATTATAATAACGATAATAATATAATAATAACGATAATAATTTTAATAAAAAATAACGATAATTATAATAACGATAATAATATAATAATAACGATAATAATAATAATAATAATAATAATAATAATAATAATAATAATAACAACGATAATGTGGAGTGTAAGACAGGTGGGTAGGAGAGGAGGTCTTGTGTAGCTTCTGAGCTGCTGGTCATCACTATGCAAATACCTTTAATAGGCCTTGTAGGCTTGCCGGTTACTGACTAATAATGAGGGTTTTCAGGCAAGCCAGGCTCCTAGTCACCTATACTGACCTAATTGTTCCGTTTAGTGACCTTGTTCTTATTGCTCATACTGATAGTGCCTCGTGTCTTGTCAGATTGAGACCTCGTGCTAACACCACTGTTAGCTGTGTTTCCTGAGGTTAAGGCTAGCATTTCTGTTAGCTGTGTTATCTGCTGAGCCTGGTGTTAGCTATATTTTTTGTCTAAGCCTTATTTTTTGTCTAAGCCCTGGTGTTAGCGATGCTATCTGCTAAGCCCTGCGCTAACACTGCTGTTCACTATATTGACGTTGCTATCTTGTGTGTTTACATGGTTGCTCCATGTGTTGACATTTCAGTACGTCAGTTAATAATTGCTGCAATAGTGTTTCAGAACTAACAAAAGTTAATGCAAATATTTACCATCATATATCAAAAAATGAAATATACCCTCATGGCCCCAAATATTTACACCCGCTATTTATAATTTGGGTAAGAATGGATATCGCCAAGAGGAAAAAGGCGGGTCCGTGTAAGGTTAAAAATTATGGTCCCAATAATGTATAATTCACGAGGACGATCAGCTCAAGATGGTGGTAAAATTTGCAGTCATGAGAACCCTGAAGATCAGCTCTAAACTTCCCCTTAACAAGGAGCAATTCTCCCTGGCCCGACCATTACCGCTTGCGACCTCGTGTGGTGAGAACGTGGGTCTTGTGTGTTTGTGTGTGGGAAAGAGGGTTGAACCCACAACACAATGTGCTGCTGGAGTCTTAATCACATGGAAAATCACGATGCGTGGTAGGGGTTTCACTCACACGATAACGAGATCTTGTGAACGTGCTGGTTGAGATATCATGGTTCAGATGGAGTCTCCTGGCCTGACTCAAATACATCTCTTGGTGTGGGTATGGTGTCTTTTGGTGTGATTTAGGTCTTGATGTGGTTGGGGTGTCAGTGTGGTTGGGGTCTTGGTGTGGTTGAGGCCATAGTGTGGTTAAGGCCATGGTGTGGTTGAGGTCTTAGTGTGGTGGTGATGGTCTAACAGAAACAACACCATCTGGCAGCCATCACCACATTAGATGAACATTTCACTCTCTGAGTTGCAGGAAATGACTCGGTACAGGCACCTCCCTACCTCATTGCACAAGCGCATAGAATGCTTTTATTGTGCCAAAGTTCCCCTACATGTAGAACTTGGTGATATTCTACAATGAACGAAATGTTTGCTGGGTGTTTCGAACGTGTCACATGTCTATTTTTTCTTCTGACTTTGGCTTCCCTCAGCTCAAGTTTCAACGCGACTGCCCTCAACCTCCCATCTAAATCAAGAAGGTTGACACCTCGTCACCGCAAAGTCTCGTGTCGAGGCTGCAGAATCGGAAGGTAAAAAATAAAATTAAAAATACGAGGAGAGCATAGTAGGGAATCCACTTCTTTCTCTAAATATTCTCTATATATTTTGAGGAATTCTTGTCCCTCTTCGTTGCACCAGGAATGGAAAACTTCGTATCGTCTCACAGTTCAAAGACTCTCCTGGCGACATTTGTAGAGGGAAGCCAGCGAGTGTTTTTGTAATAGAAGCAAACTTAGTGTACTTAATTCAAGTGCTGGCCACACACATGGACAGAGACACGTGTGCGTTTAGGCATGTGTGTATTTCTTAATGTATGTAAAGGGAGAGGAGTGTATATCTCAGTGAATGTCCACTGGGAGGTGAGTATCTAACAGGGTATATACGCTGAGAATTGTACAGCTCTCAGGGTATATACACTGAGGGTTTTATTCCCTGGCATAAATCATAAACAATGATGTATCATAAAACATTTATAAACACTGAAATAAATCATGAACATTGATATAATGGTCACGAATAAGTGACATATTCTGCTAAGTGGCATAAACAGCATAAGTGTCTTAAACACAGATGACCTTTGACATGTACAGATACTTCCCACTCCTTGTCTGATCCGTCTATGTGACATGTACGTCTTCATAGACCTTGAGCGCCATGGTCACACTTGTATTACACACACACACACACACACACACACACACACACACACACAGGCCCATATTGGAGTATGCGGCACCAGTTTGGAACCCACACCTAGCCAAGCACGTGAAGAAACTAGAGAAAGTGCAAAGGTTTGCAACAAGACTAGTCCCAGAGCTAAGAGGTATGTCCTACGAGGAGAGGTTAAGGGAAATCAACCTGACGACACTGGAGGACAGGAGAGATAGGGGGGACATGATAACGACATACAAAATACTGAGAGGAATTGACAAGGTGGACAAAGACAGGATGTTCCAGAGATTGGACACAGTAACAAGGGGACACAGTTGGAAGCTGAAGACACAGATGAATCACAGGGATGTTAGGAAGTATTTCTTCAGCCACAGAGTAGTCAGTAAGTGGAATAGTTTGGGAAGCGATGTAGTGGAGGCAGGATCCATACATAGCTTTAAGCAGAGGTATGATAAAGCTCACGGCTCAGGGAGAGTGACCTAGTAGCGATCAGTGAAGAGGCGGGGCCAGGAGCTCGGACTCGACCCCCGCAACCTCAACTAGGTGAGTAACTAGGTGAGTACACACACACACACACACACACACACACACACACACACACACACACACACACACACACACACACACACACACACACACACACACACACACACACAGTAGCATGGTACAGACACAGACAAGTTACAGTTGTTAACCCACCATAGGCAGGTTGATCTCGCATCTCTGAAAAGTAATGATCAATGCTATGTATCTAGTCAGGTTAATGGGGATGGGGGTTAAAGTCTGGTCAACAAGAGGGTCATTAAGGTTGCATATCACCTGTTTATTTTGTGACTAATAATCTAACATACCAAAGTACAATAATCAGAGCATGAAATGTATTGTTGACACTTAGTAAATATATAAATACAAATGTTATTAGTAAAACTATATATATATATATATATATATATATATATATATATATATATATATATATATATATATATATATATATATATATATTATTGCCGTTAGATTTTGAAGTTAGTTTTTGTGAGGCCAGTAATTATCTGACACGGAGTAAAGTCAAGTTAAGGAGTGAACCAGACTTATAAATCAGGCAATACAGTCAAGTTAACACTTGAAATAAACTCATAGTAAAAAAAATAAAAACGGTAACAGCTAAATTAGATTGATTAAATAAGAACCAAAGGAGGATATAGGAAAGTACTGGTTTGGTAATAGAGTTGTGGATGAGTGGAACAAACTCCCGAGTACAGTTATAGAGGCCAGAACGTTGTGTAGCTTTAAAAATAGGTTGGATAAATACATGAGTAGATGTGGGTGGGTGTGAGTTAGACCTGATAGCTTGTGCTACCAGGTCGGTTGCCGTGTTCCTCCCTTAAGTCAATGTGACCTGACCTGACTAGGTTGGGTGCATTGGCTTAAGCCGGTAGGAGACTTGGACCTGCCTCGCATGGGCCAGTAGGCCTTCTGCAGTGTTCCTTCGTTCTTATGTTCTTATGTTCTTAACCAAAATCAGGGTTACGGATAAAAATATTTCTTTAAGACTGAAAATAAAGTCAAGTTAACAGGAGAAATAGACTTACTGGATAAGAAATAAAGTCAAGTTAACAGGAGAAATAGACTTACTGGATAAGAAATAAAGTCAAGTTAACAGGAGAAATAGACTTACTGGATAAGAAATAAAGTCAAGTTAACAGGAGAAATAGACTTACTGGATAAGAAATAAAGTCATGTTAACAGCAGGAATAGACTTACTGGATAAGAAATAAAGTCATGTTAACAGCAGGAATAGACTTACTGGATAAGAAATAAAGTCATGTTAACAGCAGGAATAGACTTACTGGATAAGAAATAAAGTCATGTTAACAGCAGGAATAGACTTACTGGATAAGAAATGGAAATAAATGGTATAAAATACCGACACAATGGCAATATAAACACAAATGCAGTATAATGTGATCCTTTATTGACTACGTTTCGCCCACACAGTGGGCTTTTTCAAGTCACAAACAGAACTACCTGGGGTGGAAGGAACGCGAGTATTTATAGTCCGGCTGAGGTCAGGTGAAGAATGCTGCATCTGATGATGTACCGAGTTGGGTTGTAGAGTCTAAAAACTTGGGTAGCTTGGAAAGGAGACTGGACAAGTTTGTGAGCAGACCTTCTACAGTGTTCTTATGTGGGATAGCGATGAAGAAGTTTCTTGGCAAGTGGTTCAGCTATGTTATAGAAGCCACTATTCTGGTTGAAGTTGTCGGATATAGAAATAAGTGATGATTCCAGGATTCTTCGGTATTGGGTGTTGTCTTCTGTGGCGATAAGTCTTGAGTTTCTGTAGTTTATCAAGTGGTTGTGTGAATTACGGTGTTGTACGCAGGCATTCCTTGTGTCGTCAGACCTGCTTGCGTATTGGTGTTCTGAAATACGTGTTTGGAGGTCCCTTGATGTTTCGCCCACGTATAACTTGTTGCAGTCATTACAAGGGATTATGTATACCCCTGCAGAGGATGGAGGCTTGTCCTGCCTACTACTGGTGATGTCCTTGATGGTCGTGGTTGTGGAGGTAGATACTTGGAATGATGTTTTGGCAAAGATGTTGGAAACATGTTTGGCAATGGAGTTGGTGGGAAGGACTATGTATCTCTTCTCGGCAGTGTCTTCTCTGGGTGTGTTGAAGATGTTTAGTGCTCGCCGTCTGCAGTCTCTGATGAAGTGACGAGGATAGTGGAGTTTGGAAAATACCTGTAATCCCTTGTAATGACTGCAACAAGTTATACGTGGGCGAAACATCAAGGGACCTCCAAACACGTATTTCAGAACACCAATACGCAAGCAGGTCTGACGACACAAGGAATGCCTGCGTACAACACCGTAATTCACACAACCACTTGATAAACTACAGAAACTCAAGACTTATCGCCACAGAAGACAACACCCAATACCGAAGAATCCTGGAATCATCACTTATTTCTATATCCGACAACTTCAACCAGAATAGTGGCTTCTATAACATAGCTGAACCACTTGCCAAGAAACTTCTTCATCGCTATCCCACATAAGAACACTGTAGAAGGTCTGCTCACAAACTTGTCCAGTCTCCTTTCCAAGCTACCCAAGTTTTTAGACTCTACAACCCAACTCGGTACATCATCAGATGCAGCATTCTTCACCTGACCTCAGCCGGACTATAAATACTCGCGTTCCTTCCACCCCAGGTAGTTCTGTTTGTGACTTGAAAAAGCCCACTGTGTGGGCGAAACGTAGTCAATAAAGGATCACATTATACTGCATTTGTGTTTATATTGGATAAGAAATAAAGTCATGTTAACAGCAGGAATAGACTTATGGGAGAGGAAGTAAAATCAAGTTAAAGGAAGAGCTAGACTTACACCAACTTAAGATCAGATAACGTGCTCTGTAAAATACACTATATATATATGTATATATATATATATATATATATATATATATATATATATATATATATAGTTACTGCTACGCCAGCAGGTGTCATATTACCTTGGGAGTAATTATGAACAGTGAGCAGGAGACGCCAGGATGACTAACTAGGTACCACATACCTAATTAATTATGTGTTACATATTCAACACCTGATTCCACTTATCCACTTTACCTACTCCCCTTCTGTCTCTCAGTCTCTACTCCTTTCTTTCTTTGCCCTTCCCTTCCATTCCCGTTTTTTTTACCCTCTGGGATCGTCTGTGAGATGAACCAGTCACACACACACACACACATATATATATATATATATATATATATATATATATATATATATATATATATATATATATATATATATATATATATATATATATATACAAAACAACCACAGGGGGAGATGAATAATAGCTCCAGGCCTCTCGTATTGTAATTAGCGCATCATCAGGAGGTTGCAATTCGCCGAAATGAGTATGAGAGCTCAGCAGGTTCGTTCAGAGGGACACTTGCAAGTGTCCATCTGAACTGCTATTAATAATTTGACTATTTCTTCCACTACTACTACTAGTACTGTTTCTGCGACTACTGCTACTACTACTACTATTTCTACCACTACTGTTCCTATTCTCACTACTACTACTACCACTACTACTACTACTACTACTGCTGCTGCTGCTATCCCCACTACTGCTACTATTCCCACCATAGCTTCTATTACTACTGCTTCTTTGTATACCACTACTACTACTATGTATACCACTATTACTATGTATACCACTACTACTATGTATACCACTACTATGTATACCACTACTACTATGTATACCACCACTACTACTATATATACCACTACTACTATATATACCACTACTACTATGTATACCACTATTACTATGTATACCACCACTACTACTTTGTATACCACTACTACTATGTATACCACTACTACTATGTATACCACTACTGCTATCTATACCACTACTACTATGTATACCACTATTACTATGTATACCACCACTACTATCTGTACCACTACTAGTATGTATACCACTACTACTATGTATACCACTACTACTATCTATACCACTACTACTATGTATACCACTACTACTATGTATACCACTACTACTATGTATACCACTACCACTTTTCACGCTATTTTTTAAGCGTGTTGTGAGACGGAGTGGAGGGTGAGCAAGAGAGCCTTCCGCTTTATTATCTTGTTCTCTGTTGTTTAGACGGAAGTAGAGGTAGTTAGACCGTAGCTAATTTTACTTAGAAAATAACACCGATGTATATCCTAGGTTGATTTGCTGTAGGAATTACGAGCTTCGTTACCAAACCACTGAACGGGTAGGATTGTAGCCCATGGCAAGTGAGTCGTCTGACTCCAGGCCATTGCGTAAACCACCCGACCCTGGGTTCAACTCTCCACCCTGGTTATGTTTGCCATCGCGTTATTAGGATTTCATGAGTCAACGAGCTTCGTTATCTGCGTTCGTCTCCCTCGTTAGTTGACCTTCCGTACGTCTTCCCCTCTCACTCTCTCTTGGTAAGGGAGGTCCTCCTCCTTCCCTCTGAACCAGGGGTTCCCAACCTAGGCAGCGTTATTCCCCCAGGGAGACATAGGAAACCGTTAGATTACCCCGGGGGACATGAGAACCTGTTAGAATGCCCCAGCGGTACATGGGAACCTGTTACAATGCCTCAGGGATACTTGGGAACCTATCAGAATGCCCAGGGGTACATGGGAATCTGCCGTAATGTCACGGGGGTACATGGGAACCTGTCACAATTCCCCAGGGAAACATGGGAACCTGTCAGAATGCCCAGGGGTACATGGGAATCTGTCAGAATGCCCCAGGGGTACATGGGAACCTGTTACAACCTCAGGGGTACATGGGAACCTGTCAGAATGCCCAGGGGTACATGGGAATCTGTCAGAATGCCCCAAGGGTACAAGAGATTGGGAATCCCTGCCCTGTAAACACTGGGCAAGAAGCCAGTGAGGCATTGTGTCCTCTAGTCAGTCAGTCGGGCATCGTCGGCCCCTCTGCAGTGTGTTTCACCTCAATTTAGTGCTGCCTTTATGACGCTGGGATGGTTATTGATCTGCTTACCCTTCTCTCTCTCCGTCTTTCTCTCTCTCTCTCTCTCTCTCTCTCTCTCTCTCTCTCTCTCTCTCTCTCTCTCTCTCTCTCTCTCTCTCTCTCTGTCTCTCTGTCTCTCTGTCTCTCTGTCTCTCTGTCTCTGTCTCTCTCTGTCTCTCTCTCTCTCTGTCTCTCTCTCTCTCTGTCTCTCTCTCTCTCTCTCTCTCTCTCTCTCTCTCTCTCTCTCTCTCTCTCTCTCTCTCTCTCTCTCTCTCTCTTTTACACAGGGTTTGACAAGGTTAAGGATCCCTAGCTTTATTGACAAGCTATTTACAGGTTAAGGATTCCTAACTTTATTGGCAAGCTAAGAGCTGTTACCTACATCAGCTCATTTGAAAGCATTTTTATTGTTATGAGACATACAAGTAGGGAACAGGATGAAGTTGGAGCCATCTGTGGGCCAGCATTTTCATTTGATCAACTGACTTTATCTCGTTGACATCATTATGCTGTACGAATGTGTTCCATACTCGAGTCATCCTGGGTATGTATGATCTCAGATGGAGTGATGTTCTGGAGAAGGGTACAGCCAGAGTGAAGTTGCTGCTTTCTGCCCGTCTTGTGGCATAAAAGCTTGTTTCACGCTGTCCTCGAAGTGGATCCAAGTGTGGTATTTTGACAATATTGACCTTGTACATAACAGTAAGGCCACCCACATCCCTCCTATGTTGAAGGCTCTGCTGAAATGACAGATCTATCCAGGATGGGTCCAGGCGAGAGATGAGACGTCTTGCTCTGTTCTCTACTCTGTAAAGCAGTCGCAGATGAGAGGGGGGGGGGCAGGCAAACCAAGAAAGTGGAGCATACTCAAGGTGTGAGCGTACTTGTGCCTCGTACAGGATCTTGCAACCTCTACTGTCAAGCCATTCTTTATTGGCATGAAAGGTGTGTTGTGTACACACTTAATTGGCCAATTCTCCCCTCTGGTAAATACTTTGAGAAAGGGCAAGCTGTACGAGGGTGGTGTTTCTCTTCACTCTCTGCTAGGGCATGATTAAGAGTCTCGAATTTAACCTTTTGTTAATTTGTAACTTGTTCTTGTGTTTGGTGTATAGAAGACAGTGTTTCTTCAGTGTTTTAATTAAGCTAGTTGTTATTGTTGTTGTTGTTGTTGTAGTGGTAGTTAATATGTGGGTGTGATGGGTGTGGTAGTTAATATGTGGCTGTGATGGGTGTGGTAGTTAATATGTGGCTGTGATGGGTGTGGTAGTTAATATGTGGGTGTGATGGGTGTGGTAGTTAATATGTGGCTGTGATGGGTGTGGTAGTTAATATGTGGCTGTGATGGGTGTGGTAGTTAATATGTGGGTGTGATGGGTGTGGTAGTTAATATGTGGCTGTGATGGGTGTGGTAGTTAATATGTGGCTGTGATGGGTGTGGTAGTTAATATGTGGCTGTGATGGGTGTGGTAGTTAATATGTGGGTGTGATGGGTGTGGTAGTTAATATGTGGGTGTGGTAGTTAATATGTGGGTGTGATGGGTGTGGTAGTTAATATGTGGCTGTGATGGGTGTGGTAGTTAATATGTGGGTGTGATGGGTGTGGTAGTTAATATGTGGGTGTGATGGGTGTGGTAGTTAATATGTGGCTGTGATGGGTGTGGTAGTTAATATGTGGGTGTGATGGGTGTGGTAGTTAATATGTGGGTGTGATGGGTGTGGTAGTTAATATGTGGGTGTGATGGGTGTGGTAGTTAATATGTGGGTGATGGGTGTGGTATGGGGTGTGGTAGTTAATATGTGGGTGTGATTGGTGTGGTAGTTAATATGTGGGTGTGATGGGTGTGGTAGTTAATATGTGGGTGTGATGGGTGTGGTAGTTAATATGTGGGTGTGATGGGTGTGGTAGTTAATATGTGGGTGTGATGGGTGTAGTAGTTATGGTGTGGTAGTTAATATGTGGGTGTGATGGGTGTGGTAGTTAATATGTGGGTGTGATGGGTGTGGTAGTTAATATGTGGGTGTGATGGGTGTGGTAGTTAATATGTGGGTGTGAATAATATGTGGGTGTGATGGGTGTGGTAGTTAATATGTGGGTGTGATTGGTGTGTGTTAATATGTGGGTGTGATGGGTTAATATGTGGCTGTGATGGGTGATGGGTGTGTGGTAGTTAATATGTGGGTGTGATGGGTGTGGTAGTTAATATGTGGGTGTGATGGGTGTGGTAGTTAATATGTGGGTGTGATGGGTGTGGTAGTTAATATGTGGGTGTGATGGGTGTGGTAGTTAATATGTGGGTGTGATGGGTGTGGTAGTTAATATGTGGGTGTGATGGTATTTAATATGGGGTGTGATGGTAGTTAATATGTGGGTGTGATGGGTGTGGTAGTTAATATGTGGGTGTGTGGGTGTGGTAGTTAATATGTGGGTGTGGTAGTTAATATGTGGATGTGATGGGTGTGGTAGTTAATATGTGGGTGTGATGGGTGTGGTAGTTAATATGTGGCTGTGATGGGTGTGGTAGTTAATATGTGGCTGTGATGGGTGTGGTAGTTAATATGTGGATGTGATGGGGTGTGGTAGTGGGGTAGTTAGTTAATATGTGGGTGTGATGGGTGTGGTAGTTAATATGTGGATGTGATGGGTGTGGTAGTTAATATGTGGGTGTGATGGGTGTGGTAGTTAATATGTGGGTGTGATGGGTGTGGTAGTTAATATGTGGGTGTGATGGGTGTGGTAGTTAATATGTGGCTGTGATGGGTGTGGTAGTTAATATGTGGGTGTGATGGGTGAGGTAGTTATTATATGGGTGATGGGTATGGTAGTTAATATGTGGGTGTGGTAGTAATGGGTGGGAGTGATGGGTGGGGTAGCTAATGGGTGGGCGTGATGGGTGTGGTAGCTAATGGGTAGGAGTTATGGGTGTGGTAGTTAATATGTGGGTGTGATGGGTGTGGTAGTTAATATGTGGGTGTGATGGGTGTGGTAGCTAATATGTGGGTGTGATGGGTGTGGTAGTTAATATGTGGGTGTGGTAGTAATGGGTGGGAGTGATGGGTGTGGTAGCTAATGGGTGGGAGTGATGGGTGTGGTAGCTAATGGGTAGGAGTGATGGGTGTAGTACAGGGGAGGAGTGATGGGTGCAGTAGTTAATGGGTGGGAGTGATGGGTGTGGTAGTTAATGAGTGGGGATGATGGGTGTGGTATTTAATGGGTGGGAGTGATGGGTGTCATAGACAATGGGTGGGAGTGATGGGTATGGTAGTTAATGGGAGTGATGGGTGAGGTAGTTAATGGGTGGGAGTGAGGAGTGTTGTAGTTAATGGGTGGGAGTGATGGATGAGGTAGTTAATGGATGGGAGTGATGGGTGTGGTAGTTAATGGGTGGGAGTGATGGGTGTGGTAGTTAATGGGTGGGATTGATGAATGTGGTATTTAATGGGTGGGAGTGATGGGTGTGGTAGTTAATGGGTGGGATTGATGAATGTGGTATTTAATGGGTGGGAGTGATGGGTGTGGTAGTTAATGGGTGGGATTGATGAATGTGGTATTTAATGGGTGGGAGTGATGGGTGTGGTAGTTAATGGGTGGGATTGATGAATGTGGTATTTAATGGGTGGGAGTGATGGGTGTGGTAGTTAATGGGTGGGTTTTGGACATTATTGGACAACATCAGTTGGACAACAAATGTCAACACTCTTCTCCCACAACACAAGTTTCAAGCTTAAATTTGACCACTTACAAAGCTCCATTGTTTCTGCTTCAATCAGTTACTATTTCAAAATTATATTTTATATAATTCATAAAAAAATATGCTTATTACATCAAAATTAATGCGCATAGCGTGTTTGGTGTTTGTCTTGGTGGCTGACTCTGCCTGTCTGGTGTGGAAGGTGGCTGCCCTGCAGCACGAATGGAAGGTGGCTGCCCTGCAGCACGAATGGAAGGTGGCTGCCCTGCAGCACGAATGGAAGGTGGCTGCCCTGCAGCACGAATGGAAGGTGGCTGCCCTGCAGCACGAATTGAAGGTGGCTGCCCTGCAGCACGAATTGAAGGTGGCTGCCCTGCAGCACGAATGGAAGGTGGCTGTCCTGCAGCACGAATGGAAGGTGGCTGTCCTGCAGCAGGAGCGGAAGGAGGCTGCCCTGCAGCAGGAGCGGAAGGAGGCTGCCCTGCAGCAGGAGCGGAAGGAGGCTGCCCTGCAGCAGGAGCGGAAGGAGGATGCCCTGCAGCAGGAGTGGAAGGAGGCTGCCCAGCACCAGGAGTGGAAGGAGGTGCCACAGGAGCGGAAGGAGGTTTCCCTGCCGCAGGAGTGGAAGAAGGCTGCCCAGCACCAGGAGTGGAAGGTGATGCTCCTGCAGAAGCAGCTGGAGGCGACCTCGATGAAGTATTTACAGTGGATCTTCAGCTGGATTCCCCTGCTGGAAGACTGGATCAAACCCTTCGAGATATTTGTTTATTAATACCTAAAGGTCAACTTGCTGCTGGAGCTCCCCGAGCATGACTTACTCTGGGTACTGGTGAAAGCGTGGATGCTACTGCTGCTGGTACTTCTCATCATATACTGTTACATCTATCAATCAGTAAACCGCGCAGTTTCTCTGTCTAACATTCAGAAGGATTCGGCATCCTTTGGCCCCCACATTACAAAAGTGACCTCATCCTCTGGTGACCTCAAAGGTGCCGGTGACCTTAATATGGACTCTTCGCCTCCCATAGAGGAGTTGATCCTGTCGCCGGCAGTAAACGTAGTAAGGATAAAAATGAAAATAAACATCACCAAGGTCAATCTAGACGAACTTGGCAGCTTATCCTTCCCGAATAATATGGAGGGTAAGGAATTTCTCAGCATTGCGAGGACTGAGTCAGGTGGCAACCCATTAGGTTCCGCAATAGAAATAGATATTAAGTCCCTGGATAGAAGTATTAGAAAGGCAATAGATTTCTGGATTACGGTGAAAACTGATAAAAGACAGCCTTTCAAGGGAGAGAAAAATCTACTAAAGGTGCATCTGATTGCGTGGGTAGTGTACGGAGAGTATTCTAACGATCACCTCATCGACTTCGTGAAAAAAAATCTCGATGAATTTTACAACAAAAACAAGGAAGTTCAAGAAATTCTTGGTAAACCAAGCATGGTGATTTTAGAGACCAGTACAATCACGTATCCTGATCCCTCACTGGTGAATCTTAATCCGTGTATGTTGATGTGAGGGATCAGACGGATGCTGATGGCTCGCAGGATCAGACGGATGCTGATGGCTCGTAGGATCAGACGGATGCTGATGGCTCGTAGGATCAGACGGATGCTGATGGCTCGTAGGATCAGACGGATGTTGATGGCTCGTAGGATCAAACGGATGCTGATGGCTCGCAGTATCCCAAGTACCCGGGTGTCTCGCAGTATCCCAAGTACCCGGGTGTCTCGCAGTATCCCAAGTACCCGGGTGTCTCGCAGTATCCCGGGTGCCTCGCAGTATCACACGTACCCGGGTGCCTCACAGTATCACACGTACCCGGATGCCTCACAGCATCCCACATACCCGGGTGCCTCACAGCATCACACGCACCCAATGATAAAGGGAGAGAGTTCCATGAGTCTGGCCCTGGGGCAGAGTGCATGGGCATGTCATTATCGCCTGTTCGAAGTCATTTGGCGTCAGGATAACATCGGATAGGCTTGTGTTAATCAAATTTTGTGGCTCTCTCATAAAAAATTCATTTTGATCTTCGACTCTCAGTCTGGTTAGCGGCTTGCTAAAAACTGAGTCATATTGGGACTTGAGTAGCTCACTCATTTCCTTCCTCTCATCTGTGTAGGACCCAGCCCACCACGGAACCCCTCCCCCAGCCCACCACGGAACCCCTCCCCAGCCCACCACTGAACCCCTCCCCCAGCCCACCATGGAACCCCTCCCCCAGCCCACCACGGAACCCCTCCCCCAGCCCACCACGGAACCCCTCCCCCAGCCCACCACGGAACCCCTCCCCCAGCCCACCAGGGAACTCCTCCCCCCAGCCCACCACGGAACCCCTCCCCCAGCCCACCACGGAACTCCTCCCCCAGCCCACCACGGAACCCCTCCCCCACCCCACCACGGAACCCCTCCCCCAGCCCACCACGGAACCCCTCCCCCAGCCCACCACGGAACCCCTCCCCCAGCCCACCACGGAACCCCTCCCCCAGCCCACCACGGAACCCCTCCCCCAGCCCACCACGGAACCCCTCCCCCAGCCCACCACGGAACCCCTCCCCCAGCCCACCACGGAACCCCTCCCCCAGCCCACCACGGAACCCCTCCCCAGCCCACCACGGAACCCCTCCCCAGCCCACCACGGAACCCCTCCCCCAGCCCATCACGGAACTCCTCCCCCCAGCCCACCACGGAACCTCTCCCCCAGCCCACCACGGAACCCCGCCCCCAGCCCACCCCCGAACCCCTCCCCCAGCCCACCACGGAACCCCTCCTTCAGCCCACCACGGAACCCCTCCCCCAGCCCACCACGGAACCCCTCCCCCAGCCCACCACGGAACCCCTCCCCCAGCCCACCACGGAACCCCTCCGCCAGCCCACCACGGAACCCCTCCCCCAGCCCACCACGGAACCCCTCCCCCAGCCCACCACGGAACCTCTCCCCCAGCCCACCACGGAACCCCTCCCCCAGCCCACCACGGAACCCCTCCCCCAGCCCACCACGGAACCCCTCCCCCAGCCCACCACGGAACCCCTCCCCCAGCCCACCACGGAACCCCTCCCCAGCCCACCACGGAACCCCTCCCCCAGCCCACCACGGAACCCCTCCCCCAGCCCACCACGGAACCCCTCCCCCAGCCCACCACGGAACCCCTCCCCCAGCCCACCACCGAACCCCACCCCCAGCCCACCACGGAACCCCTCCCCCAGCCCACCACGGAACCCCTCCCCAGCCCACCACGGAACCCCTCCCCCAGCCCACCACGGAACCCCTCCCCCAGCCCACCACGGAACCCCTCCCCCAGCCCACCACGGAACCCCTCCCCAGCCCACCACGGAACCCCTCCCCCAGCCCACCACGGAACCCCTCCCCCAGCCCACCACGGAACCCCTCCCCCAGCCCACCACGGAACCCCTCCCCCAGCCCACCACGGAACCCCACCCCCAGCCCACCACGGAACCCCTCCCCCAGCCCACCACGGAACCCCTCCCCAGCCCACCACGGAACCCCTCCCCCAGCCCACCACGGAACCCCTCCCCAGCCCACCACGGAACCCCTCCCCCAGCCCACCACGGAACCCCTCCCCCAGCCCACCACGGAACCCCTCCCCCAGCCCACCACGGAACCCCTCCCCCAGCCCACCACGGAACCCCTCCCCAGCCCACCACGGAACCCCTCCCCCAGCCCACCACGGAACCCCTCCCCCAGCCCACCACGGAACCCCTCCCCCAGCCCACCACGGAACCCCTCCCCCAGCCCACCACGGAACCCCTCCCCAGCCCACCACGGAACCCCTCCCCCAGCCCACCACGGAACCCCTCCCCCAGCCCACCACGGAACCCCTCCCCCAGCCCACCACGGAACCCCTCCCCAGCCCACCACGGAACCCCTCCCCAGCCCACCACGGAACCCCTCCCCCAGCCCACCACGGAACCCCTCCCCCAGCCCACCACGGAACCCCTCCCCCAGCCCACCACGGAACCCCTCCCCCAGCCCACCACGGAACCCCTCCCCCAGCCCACCACGGAACCCCTCCCCCAGCCCACCACGGAACCCCTCCCCCAGCCCACCACGGAACCCCTCCCCCAGCCCACCACGGAACCCCTCCCCAGCCCACCACGGAACCCCTCCCCCAGCCCACCACGGAACCCCTCCCCCAGCCCACCACGGAACCCCTCCCCCAGCCCACCACGGAACCCCTCCCCCAGCCCACCATATTGAAAGAAACTTGAAGTTCAACACGCTCTTAATGATCAACGTTAACAATTTAGTAACTTGGTTGGGAAAGTGTTTTTCTTGGTAGTGTTTTGTCTGTGCTTCGATTCTGTTACCATCACGATCGTCTGTGTATGTCTGTATTTGTTTCTATATCTGTGACTGTCTGTCTTTATGGTTGTGTCCACGTCTATCTTTGTGTCTGTGTCTATCTGTATTTGTGTATGTCTGTTTTGTCAGTGTTTGTATTTGTGTCTGTGTTTATGTGTGTGTGTGTGTCAGTGTACATTTGTGTATTTTAGTTTTTCTGTGTATTTGTGTCTGTGTGTAGTTTTTCTGTGTGTATTTGTATCCTGGAATATCTGGAATCCTTTAATACCAACAGTTGTGGAGTATTTGCAGTCCTGGAATATCTGGAATGTAGCGATGGTTTTTCTTGCAGTGAGGTTACCAGTGGACAGAACGTACATTTAGAGAGAAAATAGAGAAAGGTAATTAAGTAATCCACTCGGTCAACAGGCGCACTGTTCCAGTGTCCCTCCACCCAGATAGGTGCCTATCCATCTATCCTTACTCTGGCAGCCTCTGACTTGTCCATCCCTCTGTCTGTCCACCCAGGTAGATGTCTGTCTCTCCTTCCATCCGGCAGTAATTGATCTGTTTGACTACCGTGCTCTCTCTCTCTCTCTCCTCAATCTCTCTCTCTCACTCACTACCACCATCACCAGCCTCTACTACCATTATCACCAGACACAACCACCACCACCACTATCACGAGCCGCTACTACCACTGTTATTCACCATCCCTCACCACAACCACCAAACATCAACTCTCACACATTTTTCTTCTCTTCACTGCTCTACTAAGCCTCTCCACCGCCCATTTTTCTTCAGCATTTTTCTCCTCGCCAGCTATAGATTTTCTGTCCTCTCTTGTTTGTCTTCTCTGACCTTCTCATCTTACTCATTTTCTTCAGCCTGTTCCTCTTGTGTAATGATATATTTATTAGTTTTGTGTGTATGTGAGAATTTTGTCCAGGAAGACAAGTGAGGCGAGACTCCCGTATTAAAAGGCAAGACTTGAGGTATTAAAAGGCATCTCTTGAGTATTAAAAGACCAGACTTGAGGTGTTTGAAAACCAGTCTCGAGGTATTAGAAGGCCAAACTTGTGGTATTAAAATGTCAGACTTGAGGTATTAAAAGGCCAGACTTGAGGTATTAAAATGCCAGACTTGAGGTATTAAAAGACATCTCTTGAGTATTAAAAGACCAGACTTGAGGTGTTTGAAAACCAGTCTCGAGGTATTAGAAGGCCAAACTTGTGGTATTAAAATGTCAGACTTGAGGTATTAAAAGGCCAGACTTGAGGTATTAAAATGCCAGACTTGAGGTATTAAAAGGCATCTCTTGAGTATTAAAAGACCAGACTTGAGGTGTTTGAAAACCAGTCTCGAGGTATTAGAAGGCCAAACTTGTGGTATTAAAATGCCAGACTTGAAGTATTAAAAGGCCAGACTTGAGGTATTAAAAGACCAGACTTGAGGTATTAAAAAGCCAGACTTGAGGTATTAAAAAGCCAGACTTGAGGTATTAAAAGGCCAGACTTGAGGTATTAAAAAGCCAGACTTGAGGTATTAAAAGGCCAGACTTGAGGTATTAAAAAGCCAGACTTGAGGTATTAAAAGGCCAGACTTGAGGTATTAAAAAGCCAGACTTGAGGTATTAAAAGGCCAGACTTGAGGTATTAAAAGGCCAGACTTGAGGTATTAAAAAGCCAGACTTGAGGTATTAAAAAGGCCAGACTTGAGGTATTAAAAAGCCAGACTTGAGGTATTAAAAGGCCAGACTTGAGGTATTAAAAAGCCAGACTTGAGGTATTAAAAGGCCAGACTTGAGGTATTAAAATGCCAGACTTGAGGTATTAAAAGGCCAGACTTGAGGTATTATGTTTTATAATGTACTATTTCTGTCTCTTATGCTGAAAAAACCACAGTAGGGGGAACTAAAGGCTGTTGGAACCCATATAATAGCATTGAAAACTTAAGCAAAGTGGAGAATAGCCATTCAGCTGGAGTACTGGAGGCTCGATCCTCCGTCGGGCAACACAGAAATGCTGACGTGAAGAAGGGGGAAATAATTGTGTCCTAAATGAGTCGGGTTGTTGAAGCCGCACATTTCGCCGGTTTTTGCGAAACTGTTTATAAATTACTATCACCTAGGAGACTTAATACGACGTTTCGATCAATGCCAGACCATTATCAAGACGTCTGGTGAGGGGAATATCAGTCTTATAAGACGTTTCGATCAATGCCAGACCATTATCAAGACGTCTGGTGAGGGGATTATCAGTCTTACACGACGTTTCGATCAATGCCAGACCGTTATCAAGACGTCTGGTGAGGGGAATATCAGTCTTACACGACGTTTCGATCAATGCAAGACCATTATCAAGACGTCTGGTGAGGGGAATATCAGTTTTACACGACGTTTCGATCAATGCCAGATCATTATCAAGACGTTTCGTGAAGGGAATATCAGTCTTACACGACGTTTCGATCAATGCAAGACCATTATCAAGACGTCTGATGAGGGGAATATCAGTCTTACACGACGTTTCGAATGCCAGACCATTATCAAGACTTCTGGTGAGGGGAATATCAGTCTTACACGACGTTTCGATCAATGCCAGACCATTATCAAGACGTCTGGTGAGGGGAATATCAGTCTTACACGACGTTTCGATCAATGCCAGACCATTATCAAGACGTTTAGTGAGGGGGAATATCAGTCTTACACGACGTTTCGATTATTGCCAGACCATTATCAAGACTCTGGTGAGGGAATATCAGTCTTACACGACGTTTCGATCAATGCCAGACCATTATCAAGACGTCTGGTGAGGGGAATATCAGTCTTACACGACGTTTCGATCAATGCCAGACCATTATCAAAACGTCTGGTGAGGGGAATATCAGTCTTACACGACGTTTCGATCAAGACGTTTCGTGAGGGGGGAAGATCAATCTTCTGACATTATCTTTTTTTTTAACTTTATTCGTTTTTCCTTCTCTCTCTTTCTAATCTTTTTTCTAGTCTTCTCGTTCTCTCACTCATTTGAGGCTTGGTAATGGTATAGGAGGGAATCGAAACATCGTCTAAAGTTTCCCGTCTCCTAAATGTTAGATTATTTGTGGATTGTTGCAGCCACGGTATTGCGATTTGTGGACTATTGCAGCCACGGTATTGCGATTTTCAGTTTTCATTCTGCGGGACTGTTGCATCCCTGAAAATGACGGCTCCCACGGAGTTCCCTCTGGTCATACCCTGGGGGTGGAGTGGCAAGACGTGTGGAAGGGTGGAAAGATATCCAGGGGAGAGAAAGCTGTGTGTAAGGTAGAACATATGTGTGTATAAGGTAGAAAAGGTGTCAGGGGGGGTTGAAAAGGGGGTTTAGAAAGGAGAAAAGGTGTCAGGGGGGGTTGAAAAGGGGGTTTAAAAAGGAGAAAAGGTGTCAGGGGGGGTTGAAAAGGGGGTTTAAAAAGGAGAAAAGGTGTCAGGGGGTGGAAATGGTGGGGTGTATAAGGGACAAAAGGTGTCAGGGGTGTAAAAAAAAGGGTGTATAAGGGAGAAAGGTGTCAGGAGTAAGTATAGTGTGTGGAGAATAGTGTGAGAGAAGATGGTGGTAGTATGTAACATTGTTCACTCGTACCATAAGTGACTTGATAACAATAGTGTACATAACGAGGACCTTGATTGTACTGTATACAAGAGTACCTTGATATGTACAGTGTACAAGAGTACCTTGATATGTACAGTATATAAGAGTACCTTGATATGTACAGTATACAAAAGTGCCTTGATATGTACAGTGTACAGGGTACCTTGATAGACACGATGTACAAGAGTACCTTGATAAGCACAGTGTACAGGGTACCTTGATAGACACGATGTACAAGAGTTCCTTGATAGACGTTATGTACACAAGTGGGACTTAAATAAGTACATTGTACACATGTACATGAAGTGTTCTGGTTTCCACTTTGGTGAGACCACACCATGATGGTGCCATGAAAACTAGTCTCAGCCATCATGATCACACCATGGTGGTGCCATGAAGAGTAGTGTCTTAACCAACATTTCCCACCATTCTCATGGTGCGTCTCATGCATACGAATACTCCTTAAGTCTCATAAACACACTCCTTTTATTAAAATTTTATGAATAGAAATGAATGTTACAGAGACGTGGAAATAAATATCCCTGGGCAGTGTATACACTAGGCTGGGTGCAGGCGCACAACTGTTGTTGCCACGACGTTTCCAGCACCTGTAGAGCTTCACCATTAACTTGGCAAAGCTCTACACTGAGCGAAACATTGTCTCAGTGTGACGCCGACGTGTCTCACTGGTACGAACGAGATGAACGCCTCTCGACGCGTTCACCCCATCCGAAGAAGTGGGAGGTAATCAGGTTTGATCTGATGAAAGGGGAGGACAGCTCTGTTTGTTTGGATCAAGAGCCCTTGGTATCGTGTTCAAGGTGTCTTGGTTTCTGTGGTGGCTGGCGGAGACGCCATAGTTCACCTCTTGTGGTTAACATTATTCTATGTTAGTTAACATTGATCTGCAGTACTAGTGAACATTAATCTACACATATAACCGCACATAGGAGAGGGGAGCTTACGACGACGTTTCGAACGTCGTCGTAAGCTCCCCTCTCTCCTACGTGCGGATCATTTGTGTATTGTTGAACATGGTATAAAATAGCGACAAGTTGAAGATTAAGACACATGTGCAACAGTTGGGTGTATTTACTGTTGAAACATTTCACCTATACAGTAGACTTCTTCAGTCACATACACAGGCAGCACTAGAAATGAAGTAAAGATGGTGTATTCAGTCCACCAACCTTTGTGAAAAAGTATTTGAGGTGATCAGTCCCTCAGCCTGGTTGAGGGACTGACCACCTGTGTCTTAATGTTCTGTTTGTGTATTGTTACAGTGACGGTGTTGTGCCTTTTTGTTCTTTATACATTAGTCTTTAATGTTAGCTAAATATTGATGTTTATTTTGGTTGCACACTGAATATTGAGTTTAGCTGAACGTGGATTTATTCTGGCGGTAAGACGGAGGTTCTGATGCTGTGTGTTGGTGTTGAACTTTATTCATTGGTGGTAGATGAACATTGGTCTATAATATTTCCTAAACATTGATATACAATATTGAGGGAACATTGTAACCATTCAGCCAAGAGGTTCAATATCACAATCTATTTTTTTTTATTTACCGGAATTAAGATTTATGTTTTTCCTTCCGTGTGGATCCGGAAACACATAGCTATCCTTGAGCACATTTCCTATCTCATGTGGGTCAGGAAATGCCCAAGTGTCTTAGAGCACATTTCCTATCTCGTAAGGATCAGGAAATGCACACGTGTCTGAAATCACGTTGAAAAACTGGGTTGTGCAGATTGGTTTAGCCAGACTGGACTCAGTAAAGATAATAAAATGTACCTCAAAGTTGAAACAGAACAAGTGAAAGAGCCATCTTGTAAACAAATAATTCCTTTCCACACAGTGATTGAGAAAGGCAACAAAGGCATCACAGAGGTGACCTTCGTCTATCCCAGTAACGTTAAATAATTCTCCACGGTAACTGAAGCATCACAGAGGTGACCTTCTAACAGAGTAAAATAGGAAGCTGATTTTTGAAATACTCACAGGAAACCTATCACGACCGGGAGTCTACGAGGTTACCAAATGCCAAGTAACAGTTGAGTGTTAGTTTATGTGGGCGAGAGTGGATCTGGTCTGGCAACTACAATCATGTAACGTAAACTGTCAGATACGATATCTACCAGCATGTTAATTTTTGTAACCACAACGTAACGTGGGATAAAACAGAGATAATATACAAAATGGAAGAGCCATTCAAATGCAAGACAATGGAAGCAGTATTTTCCTCTTGCTCTGGAATGGATCAAACACCCAACTTCACTATTACGACACGGTAACTCTCATCAGATATATATATATATATATATATATATATATATATATATATATATATATATATATATATATATATATATATATATATATATGTACTCACCTAGTTGAGGTTGCGGGGGTCGAGTCCGAGCTCCTGGCCCCGCCTCTTCACTGATCGCTACTAGGTCACTCTCCCTGAGCCGTGAGCTTTATCATACCTCTGCTTAAAGCTATGTATGGATCCTGCCTCCACTATATCGCTTCCCAAACTATTCCACTTACTGACTACTCTGTGGCTGAAGAAATACTTCCTAACATCCCTGTGATTCATCTGTGTCTTCAGCTTCCAACTGTGTCCCCTTGTTACTGTGTCCAATCTCTGGAACATCCTGTCTTTGTCCACCTTGTCAATTCCTCTCAGTATTTTGTATGTCGTTATCATGTCCCCCCTATCTCTCCTGTCCTCCAGTGTCGTCAGGTTGATTTCCCTTAACCTCTCCTCGTAGGACATACCTCTTAGCTCTGGGACTAGTCTTGTTGCAAACCTTTGCACTTTCTCTAGTTTCTTTACATGCTTGGCTAGGTGTGGGTTCCAAACTGGTGCCGCATACTCCAATATGAGCCTAACGTACACGGTGTACAGGGTCCTGAATGATTCCTTATTAAGATGTCGGAATGCTGTTCTGAGGTTTGCTAGGCGCCCATATGCTGCAGCAGTTATTTGGTTGATGTGCGCTTCAGGAGATGTGCCTGGTGTTATATTCACCCCAAGATCTTTTTCCTTGAGTGAGGTTTGTAGTCTCTGGCCCCCTAGACTGTACTCCGTCTGCGGTCTTCTTTGCCCTTCCCCAATCTTCATGACTTTGCACTTGGTGGGATTGAACTCCAGGAGCCAATTGCTGGACCAGGTCTGCAGCCTGTCCAGATCCCTTTGTAATTCTGCCTGGTCTTCGATCGAGTGAATTCTTCTCATCAACTTCACGTCATCTGCAAACAGGGACACCTCAGAGTCTATTCCTTCCGTCATGTCGTTCACAAATACCAGAAACAGCACTGGTCCTAGGACTGACCCCTGCGGGACCCCGCTGGTCACAGGTGCCCACTCTGACACCTCGCCACGTACCATGACTCGCTGCTGTCTTCCTGACAAGTATTCCCTGATCCATTATAGTGCCTTCCCTGTTATCCCTGCTTGGTCCTCCAGTTTTTGCACCAATCTCTTGTGTGGAACTGTGTCAAACGCCTTCTTGCAGTCCAAGAAAATGCAATCCACCCACCCCTCTCTCTCTTGTCTTACTGCTGTCACCATGTCATAGAACTCCAGTAGGTTTGTGACACAGGATTTCCCGTCCCTGAAACCATGTTGGCTGCTGTTGATGAGATCGTTCCTTTCTAGGTGTTCCACCACTCTTCTCCTGATAATCTTCTCCATGATTTTGCATACTATACATGTCAGCGACACTGGTCTGTAGTTTAATGCTTCATGTCTGTCTCCTTTTTTAAAGATTGGGACCACATTTGCTGTCTTCCATGCCTCAGACAATCACCCTGTTTCGATAGATGTATTGAATATTGTTGTTAGGGGTACACATAGCGCCTCTGCTCCCTCTCTCAATACCCATGGGGAGATGTTATCTGGCCCCATTGCCTTTGAGGTATCTAGCTCACTCAGAAGCCTCTTCACTTCTTCCTCGGTTGTGTGTACTGTGTCCAGCACTTGGTGGTGTGCCCCACCTCTCCGTCTTTCTGGAGTCCCTTCTGTCTCCTCTGTGAACACTTCTTTGTGTGTGTGTGTGTGTGTGTGTGTGTGTGTGTTGTGGTATGGAGAAGCATTAGGTAGCCAGGTGCCTGGTGGCGGAGGAAGGCGGTAATTTTGGATTAAATGACCGCAATTTAGGATTGAGTTGAAGTCAGGCAAGAACATTTCTAATTGATTTCTCTACCTGAGCGTTCACCTTAATATTTCTTACTTCAGCCTCCCACCTCAGCTTCCCACCTCAGCTTCCCACCTCAGCTTCCCACCTCAGCCATCCACCTCAGCCTCCCACCTCAGCTTCCCACCTCAACCTCCCACCTCAGCTTCCCACCTCAGCTTCCCACCTTAGCTTCCCACCTCAGCCATCCACCTCAGCCTCCCACGTCAGCTTCCCACCTCAGCTCCCCACCTCAGCTTCCCACCTCAGCCATCCACCTCAGCTCCCCACCTCAGCTTCCCACCTCAGCTCCCCACCTCAACCATCCACCTCAGCCTCCCACCTCAGCTTCCCACCTCAGCTCCCCACCTCAGCTCCCCACCTCAGCCATCCACCTCAGCCATCCACCTCAGCCTCCCACCTCAGCTCCCCACCTCAGCTCCCCACCTCAGCCATCCACCTCAGCCATCCACCTCAGCCTCCCTCCTCAGCTCCCCACCTCAGCTCCCCACCTCAGCTCCCCACCTCAGCTCCCCACCTCAGCTTCCCACCTCAGCCTCCCACCTCAGCTTCCCACCTCAGCTCCCCACCTCAGCCATCCACCTCAGCCATCCACCTCAGCCATCCACCTCAGCCTCCCACCTCAGCTCCCCACCTCAGCCTCCCACCTCAGCCTCCCACCTCAGCCTCTCACCTCAGCTCCCCACCTCAGCCATCCACCTCAGCCATCCACCTCAGCCATCCACCTCAGCCTCCCACCTCAGCTCCCCACCTCAGCTCCCCACCTCAGCTCCCCACCTCAGCTCCCCACCTCAGCTTCCCACCTCAGCTCCCCACCTCAGCAAACCACCTCAGCTCCCCACCTCAGCTCCCAACCTCAGCCTCCCACCTCAGCTCCCCACCTCAGCTCCCCACCTCAGCTCCCCACCTCAGCTCCCCACCTCAGCTCCCCACCTCAGCCTCCCACCTCAGCTTCCCACCTCACTCACGCACTCTACCCGTGCCATTAACGTAAAAGCTTTGGTCTAGTGTTTTTGTTAGTGTGTAGGCGGGCGGTGGATCAGGCCTGCACCCCTCCGTGCGGTGAATAACCCACATGGGTTTAGCGCTTCACGCAACTATAATAAACAGAATTGTGACATCACAGGAAAATACAGAGTACTGAAGGTGTGAGTAGCGTGGTACTCCCTGGAGACCAGCCCAGATCTGTTGGTCTCTCTGGTACTCCCTAGAGACCAGCCCAGATCTGTTGGTTTCTCTGGTAGTCCCTGGAGACCAGCCCAGATCTGTTGGTCTCTCTGGTACTCCCTAGAGACCAGCCCAGATCTGTTTGTTTCTCTGGTAGTCCCTGGAGACCAGCCCAGATCTGTTGGTCTCTCTGGTACTCTCTGGAGACCAGCCCAGATCTGTTGGTTTCTCTGGTACTCCCTGGAGACCAGCCCAGATCTGTTGGTCTCTCTGGTAGTCCCTGGAGACCAGCCCAGATCTGTTGGTCTCTCTGGTAGTCCCTGGAGACCAGACCAGATCTGTTGGTCTCTCTGGCACTCCCTGGAGACCAGCCCAGATCTGTTGGTTTCTCTGGTACTCCCTGGAGACCAGCCCAGATCTGTTGGTCTCTCTGGTACTCCCTGGAGACCAGCGCAGATCTGTTGGTTTCTCTGGTACTCCCTGGAGACCAGCCAAGATCTGTTGGTGTCTCTGGTACCCCCTGGAGACCAGCCCAGATCTGTTGGTCTCTCTGGTAGTCCCTGGAGACCAGACCAGATCTGTTGGTCTCTCTGGTACTCCCTGGAGACCAGCCCAGATCTGTTGGTTTCTCTGGTACTCCCTGGAGACCAGCCCAGATCTGTTGGTCTCTCTGGTACTCCCTGGAGACCAGCCCAGATCTGTTGGTTTCTCTGGTACTCCCTGGAGACCAGCCCAGATCTGTTGGTTTCTCTGGTAGTCCCTGGAGACCAGCCCAGATCTGTTGGTCTCTCTGGTACTCTCTGGAGACCAGCCCAGATCTGTTGGTTTCTCTGGTACTCCCTGGAGACCAGCCCAGATCTGTTGGTCTCTCTGGTAGTCCCTGGAGACCAGTCCAGATCTGTTGGTCTCTCTGGTAGTCCCTGGAGACCAGCCCAGATCTGTTGGTCTCTCTGGTAGTCCCTGGAGACCAGACCAGATCTGTTGGTCTCTCTGGTACTACCTGGAGACCAGCCCAGATCTGTTGGTTTCTCTGGTACTCCCTGGAGACCAGCCCAGATCTGTTGGTCCATCTGGTACTCCCTGGAGACCAGCCCAGATCTGTTGGTCTCTCTGGTACTCTCTGGAGACCAGCCCAGATCTGTTGGTTTCTCTGGTACTCCCTGGAGACCAGCCCAGATCTGTTGGTCTCTCTGGTAGTCCCTGGAGACCAGTCCAAATCTGTTGGTCTCTCTGGTAGTCCCTGGAGACCAGCCCAGATCTGTTGGTCTCTCTGGTAGTCCCTGGAGACCAGACCAGATCTGTTGGTCTCTCTGGTACTCCCTGGAGACCAGCCCAGATCTGTTGGTTTCTCTGGTACTCCCTGGAGACCAGCCCAGATCTGTTGGTCTCTCTGGTACTCCCTGGAGACCAGCCCAGATCTGTTGGTGTCTCTGGTACCCCCTGGAGACCAGCCCAGATCTGTTGGTCTCTCTGGTAGTCCCTGCAGACCAGTCCAGATCTGTTGGTTTCTCTGGTACTCCCTGGAGACCAGCCCAGATCTGTTGGTTCCTCTGGTACTCCCTGGAGACCACCCTAGATCTGTTGGTCTCTCTGATACTCCCTGGAGACCAGCCCGGATCTGCTGGTCCCTCTGGTACTCCCTGGAGACCAGCCCGGATCTGCTGGTCTCCCTGGTACTCCCTAGAGACCAGCCCAGATTTGTTGGTCTCTCTGGTACTCCCTGAAGACCAGCCCGGATCTGCTGGTCCCTCTGGTTCTCCCTGAAGACCAGCCCGGATCTGCTGGTCCTTCTGGTACTCCCTAGAGACCAGAACAACCCATCAAGCGGTGTAATTCGACCATCAGAGAGCGTATGTACACATGTGTACGGGTGTGCAGTCGTCTGGACAGCAGTAAATACAGTTTTATGGGATCCTGCCCCCTCAGCCAGGGAGATATATCTCAGGTAGGGCCATCTTGAACCTCGCGTTGGGGTAGGGGAAAGCAGAAGAGCTCTCCGGGGGGAGAGGGGGGAGGGGGGAGGGGAGGGGAGCTTGAAGCTGGGACCAGGGGAAAGGCAGGAAGGAAGACCTTACGACGAGGAAGAAAATGGGGAAGAGACGAGGATCTCATATAACAAGTTTCTGAAGTGTATTATTGTTTTGTTTATTATTATAATGATTATTATTAATTTTGTCATTATAATTATTTTTTATTTTATTATTATTATTATTATTAACCCTTAAACTGTCCAAACAGATCTATGTTCACATGTGTTGTGCTGGAAGAGTAGATCTACGTTTTTTTTTTATATATATTTTCAAATATAACAAAAAAAAGTAGATCAAAGTTTTTTTTACACTTTTTCAAATGTAAAAAAAAGAAAAGATCTACTTTTTTACATACTTTCAAATGTTGGAAAAATGTGGATCTACGTTTGGACAGTTTAAGGGTTAATTATCAAGTCTCCAAAATAGACCTTTAAGAAGTTGGATATTTTTTTTTCTTTTTCTTCCTCCAACTTTTCGGTAATATTTGTCTCATAACTCGAGAATGCCTCATCCAGTCGCCTTCAGATTCTCAACACCTGTGTACGGTAACGAGGACCAAATTCTTGGAACAGTTGGCGTGTCCACGAAGCCCTGTGACCGGTGTTGTCCAACCCATTCCCACCAGGATCCTGAGATGGTTCCGAGAGCTTCCAAAATCCTCATTCTTGATCACAGGAACCGGGCTTATCTTCTTTCCTTTGCTTTGATCTAATTTGATTTGCCTCCTATTCCACAGGAGCTCTATGACCTCTACGGGTTTAACACTCTCCTACGATTCAAATATAACAATTGTGGAGGGCATCGAGTCTTCAGTGGCTCTTGAGGCTGGGACTTTGGGTAGTTTCAAATCTAGGTTGGATAAGTACATGAGTGGGAGGGGTTGGATTTGAGTGGGACTTTCACATCAGAGCTTATTTCTTGGGTGGCATTGAAAATTGGGTTGGGCAAATGTATTGTTAGTGGGATGAATTGTAAAGGACCTGCCTAGTATGGGCCAGCAGGCCTCCTGCAGTGTTCCTCCTTTCTTATGTTCTTATGTTCTTTCATCGTATGAAATGGATCGTTTTATGGGTTGACGCTGTGTGGGCGCAGATTTTGTTACATTCTCTGCAATAACTGGAATATGCATTTTTCTGGTCGACTTTCAGCTTTTAGTTCTGATGTGTTTTCCTCAAAGGAATCAGTCTCTTGAAGTTTGCTTGTGTAAATTACCACCTACCAGTTTTATTGGTCCTGGACCTTCCTAGCGTGCTCGGTCTGTGTAGGTCTGGTGTTTTTTTTAGGGTCTGGTCCTGTAGTCGCTACCAGTGGTCATTGTTTCCCCGGTTCTAGGTTTGTTGTGTGATGGCCCGATCAGTTAGATTGTTGGGGATTTCAGTAAACACAGAAGAAAGAAGATAGTGCTAGTAGAGCGAATGATGCTACTCCCGTTGCTCTGTCTCTCTGTCTATCAGTCTCTCTCTCTCTCTCTCTCTCTCTCTCTCTCTCTCTCTCTCTCTCTCTCTCTCTCTCTCTCTCTCTCTCTCTCTCTCTCTCTCTCTCTCTCTCCACTTGAGACTATATTAAAGGTTATGCCCTGCCCTCTGGGTGATGACTCTGGTAATTACTTCACGGCTGTTTGGGTTGCTGTAGGAAATTGCCCTTGAGGGTTTGGTGAGAAGACAAGGGAAGTCGGTGCCAGTGCTCGGCCAGGGGCTGGCTGGCTACCTTTTGTCTTCACTCTTTCTTCACCATCTCCACGTATTTCACTTTTGTATTTCGGAGATGTGTGATTGTTCACTTGTGCTGCTGATATCAACCTTTTCTTCTTCTTCTTCTTCTTCTTCTTCTTCTTCTTATTATTATTATTATTATTATTATTATTATTATTATTATTATTATTATTATTATTATTATTATTGTTGTTCCTACTACTATTAGTAGTAGTAGTAGTGATAGTAGTATTATTACTGTATTATTATATATAAAACAATGGTTATAAAGCCTTGTTTAGCTTGTATATAAGTATGTAATTTTCACCTGGTATTAACATGTTTAGGTGAACTTAGGTTACTGCACATTAACACTCCACCTGATAATACTCACCTGGTGTTGCTCTCCCATCTCCCTGCTGTCTCCCTGCCTCGTCCCTGCTGTCTCCCTGCCTCGTCCCTGCTGTCTCCCTGCCTCGTCCCTGCTATCTCTCTCCCATCTCCCTGCTATCTCCCTGCCTCGTCCCTGCTATCTCCCTGCCTCCTTCCTGCCATCTCCCTCCCTCGTCCCTGCTATCTCCCTGCCTCGTCCCTGCTATCTCCCTGCCTCGTCCCTGCTGTCTCCCTGCCTCCTCCCTGCTGTCTCCCTGCCTCGTCCCTGCCATCTCCCTCCCTCGTCCCTGCTGTCTCCCTGCCTCCTCCCTGCTGTCTCCCTGCCTCGTCCCTGCTATCTCCCTGCCTCGTCCCTGCTATCTCCCTGCCTCCTCCCTGCTGTCTCCCTGCCTCGTCCCTGCCATCTCCCTCCCTCGTCCCTGCTATCTCCCTCCCTCGTCCCTGCTATCTCCCTGCCTCGTCCCTGCTATCTCACTGCCTCGTCCCTGCTGTCTCCCTGCATCGTCCCTGCCATCTCCCTCCCTCGTCCCTGCTATCTCCCTGCCTCGTCCCTGCTATCTCCCTGCCTCGTCCCTGCTATCTCACTGCCTCGTCCCTGCTATCTCCCTGCCTCGTCCCTGCTATCTCCCTGCCTCGTCCCTGCTATCTCCCTGCCTCGTCCCTGCTATCTCCCTGCCTCGTCCCTGCTATCTCCCTGCCCTCGTCCCTGCTATCTCCCTGCCTCCTCCCTGCTGTCTCCCTGCATCGTCCCTGCCATCTCCCTGCCTCGTCCCTGCTATCTCCCTCCCTCGTCCCTGTTATCTCCCTGCCTCGTCCCTGCTATCTCACTGCCTCGTCCCTGCTATCTCCCTGCCTCGTCCCTGCTATCTCCCTGCCTCGTCCCTGCTATCTCCCTGCCTCGTCCCTGCTATCTCCCTGCCTCGTCCCTGCTATCTCCCTGCCTCGTCCCTGCTATCTCCCTGCCTCCTCCCTGCTGTCTCCCTGCATCGTCCCTGCCATCTCCCTCCCTCGTCCCTGCTATCTCCCTCCCTCGTCCCTGCTATCTCCCTGCCTCGTCCCTGCTATCTCACTGCCTCGTCCCTGCTATCTCCCTGCCTCGTCCCTGCTATCTCCCTGCCTCGTCCCTGCTATCTCCCTGCCTCGTCCCTGCTATCTCCCTCCCTCGTCCCTGCTATCTCCCTGCCTCGTCCCTGCTATCTCACTGCCTCGTCCCTGCTATCTCCCTGCCTCGTCCCTGCTATCTCCCTGCCTCGTCCCTGCTATCTCCCTGCCTCGTCCCTGCTATCTCACTGCCTCGTCCCTGCTATCTCCCTGCCTCGTCCCTATCTCCCTGCCTCGTCCCTGCTAACTCCCTGCCTCGTCCCTGCTATCTCCCTGCCTCGTCCCTGCTATCTCCCTGCCTCGTCCCTGCTATCTCACTGCCTCGTCCCTGCTATCTCCCTGCCTCGTCCCTGCTATCTCCCTGCCTCGTCCCTGCTATCTCCCTGCCTCGACTCTGCTATCTCCCTGCCTCGTCCCTGCTATCTCCCTGCCTCGTCCCTGCTATCTCCCTGCCTCGTCCCTGCTATCTCCCTGCCTCGACTCTGCTATCTCCCTGCCTCGTCCCTGCTATCTCCCTGCCTCCTCCCTGCCATCTCCCTCCCTCGTCCCTGCTATCTCCCTGCCTCGTCCCTGCTATCTCACTGCCTCGTCCCTGCTATCTCCCTGCCTCGTCCCTACTATCTCCCTGCCTCGTCCCTGCTATCTCACTGCCTCGTCCCTGCTATCTCCCTGCCTCGTCCCTGCTATCTCCCTGCCTCGACTCTGCTATCTCCCTGCCTCGTCCCTGCTATCTCCCTGCCTCCTCCCTGCCATCTCCCTCCCTCGTCCCTGCTATCTCACTGCCTCGTCCCTGCTATCTCCCTGCCTCGTCCCTGCTATCTCCCTGCCTCGTCCCTGCTATCTCCCTGCCTCGTCCCTGCTATCTCCCTGCCTCGACTCTGCTATCTCCCTGCCTCGTCCCTGCTATCTCCCTGCCTCGTCCCTGCTATCTCCCTGCCTCGACTCTGCTATCTCCCTGCCTCGTCCCTGCTATCTCCCTGCCTCGTCCCTGCTATCTCCCTGCCATCTCCCGGTCTTTCCCCCCACCCGCTTCCTCGCTTTTCTTTCTTCCTTTCCCCCCTTCCCTATTTCCTCATTCCTTCCACACTTTGTGTCCCTATAACTTTGTGTGGGTCTCACATCTCCTCCCCTCCTCTCTTTCCCCGTCTTAATCTCTCTCTCTCTCTCTCTCTCTCTCTCTCTCTCTCTCTCTCTCTCTCTCTCTCTCTCTCTCTCTCTCTCTCTCTCTATCCTCTCAATTTCTCCTCCTAGTATATTCAGATTTACTAATTTTCCCTTTTTTTCTCTCTTCATTTTCTCCACTTGTCTCTCTTTATCCTTTCGCCTCACTTCATTCCCTCCCTACCTCCCTCTTTCTCTCTTGCTCGTCACTTCCTCTCCCTTTCATTCCACTCTTTCCTTCCCCCTTGCCTCCCTTTTTCACTTTGGCTCTCTCTCTCTCTCTCTCTCTCTCTCTCTCTCTCTCTCTCTCTTTCTCTCTCGTGATGGTGGTTAGCTTCCTTCATAACGAAGTTCGTTATTATTATGACCCTGACATTTCGTAGCGTCTCCCTGGGACGTACGGACTAGATTGCTGGGTACCATAGAGAGAGAGAGAGAGAGAGAGAGAGAGAGAGAGAGAGAACCAATACCGCACCAACCGAATCGTGTTGCCTCATATCTACCAAAATATACCACAACGGGAGGGGGGGGGGAAGATGATTTTTCCCCTTAGATAGGATTGAGGGGAAAGACAGCGCCGTGCCTGGCCGCAGTTTTCCCTCCCCTCTCCCTCGAAACCTTGCAGATTATGCACCGCGAATACGCACGGAAACGCGCTTTAAATTGCGTTCGCCCTCAGGAGTCTTGGATTCCATAGGAGAGATCGCAGTGGGCATCCCACTGAGAGTCTTGATACACTGCTAAATACACACTGGTGAATGAGCACACGGGTGAGTGAACACACAGATGACTGAACACCATTACACACACCAGCAACATCTGTACCTGAAATATTGACATAGCTTGATCTTGTGGCTAAATTATTTTTTATTATTATTATTATTATTATTATTATTATTATTATTATTATTATTATTATTATTATTGTTATTATTATTGTTATTATTGTTGTTATTATTATAGCTATTATTATTATTGTTGTTATTACTACTATTATGATTATTATTATTATTAATTACTATTACCACATTTATGTATTCGAAGCTCAGTAGCATCAGTTTCTCGTGCAGTTATAAACACCACCATCTTGGAGCACTGGCTTGCTGAAGGGGTGATCTTGGAGCACTGGCTTGCTGAACAGGGGTGATCTTGGAGCACTGGCTTGCTGAAGGGGTGATCTTGGAGCACTGGCTTGCTGAAGGGGTGATCTTGGAGCACTGGCTTGCTGAAGGGGTGATCTTGGAGCACTGGCTTGCTGAAGGGGTGATCTTGGAGCACTGGCTTGCTGAAGGGGTGATCTTAGAGCATTGGTTTGCTGAAGACACACAACTAACCCGTATCCTGTTTGTGAGGCGAAGCAGGACACGGCCCATGTCCACTCAGAACGTGACATGGAACATGACCCCTGGATGATGGGTTCACAGCAGGAGGCCAAACGTAAACAAGACTTGTCTGCCTCACAGAACGTTTTGTGTGGAGTACAGTGTTTGTATGTGTGTGTGTACTCATCTATTTGTGGTTGCAGGGGTCGAGTCACAGCTTGTGACCCGCCTCTTTGCTGGTCTCTATTAGGTCTACACTCTTTATGTTCTCCATGAACTGTATCGCACCTCTCTTAAAACTGTGTATGAATCCTGCCTCTATTACATCACTCTCCAGACTGTTCCACTTTCTGACAGCTCCATGACTGAAGAAGTATTCCTAAAATCCCTGTGACTCATCTGAGTTTTCAACATCTATGACCCCTTGTTACTGTGTTCCATCTCTTGAACATTCTGTCCCTGTATTCCTTGTCAATTCCTGTCAGTAATTTGTATGTTGCTATCATGTGCCCCCTTTCCTCCAGTGTTGTCAGATTGAGTTCTCTTAGTCTCTTCTCGTAGGACATGCCCCTCTGCTCTGGGACTACTCTTGTTGCAGACCTTTGCACCTTCTCTAGTTTCTTCACACTGACCAGGTGTGGGCTCCATGCTGGTGCTGCAAACTCCAGTCAGTCCAGATCCCCTTGTAGACTTACCTGATCCTCGTCCGCTTGTATTCTCCTCATTAGCTTTACATCGTCTGCGAACACGGACACCTCTGACCCTATCCCTTCCGTCATGTCATTCACATATACGTACAAGAAACAGCACCAGACCTAGGACTGACGCTTGTGGGACCCCACTCAACACCTGCAGCCACTCTGACACCTCGCATCGTACCAACACACTTTGTTTCCTTCATGTGTGTGTGTGTGTGTGTGTGTGTGTGTGTGTGTGTGTGTGTGTGTGTGTGTGTGTGTGTGTGTGTGCGTAACATGTTGAAATCCGTATTAAGACCCATCGAATGAAGAGCGATGGAATTAATAAGATTGAAAAACAGACATAGACAGACACAGACAACTACGCAGATGGAATTTACTTTGATCCTCTCACCTCTTCCTAGTGTAATTTTGGGGTCCCGAGGAGTGCTGAGGTCCTAGCCAATCCTGAGGCCCTAGCATATCCTGGAATCCTAGTTTATACTGGGGTCCTAGCGTATCCTGGGGTCCTAGCTTATCCTGGGGTCCTAGCTTATCCTGGGGGTCATGTCGTATCCTTGGGTCCTAGCCAATCCTGATGTCCTAGCGGATCGTGCAATCCTAGCGTATCCTGGGTCCTACCTTATCCTGGAATACTAGCTTATCCTGGGGCCCTAGCGTAGTTTGGCTGTTATTGTGGCGTAGTTGCGTAGTTTCTGTTATTGTGGCGTAGTTGTGTAGTTTGTTATTGTAGCGTAGTTTGGCTGTTGTGGCGTAGTTTGTCGTTGTTGCGTAGTTTGGCTGTTATTGTGGCGTAGTTTGTTACGTAGTTTGGTTTGTTATTGTGGCGTAGTTTGGCTGTTATTGTGGCGTAGTTTGGCTGTTATTGTGGCGTAGTTTGGCTGTTGTGGCGTAGTTTGGCTGTTATTTTAGCGTAGTTTGGCTGTTATTGTGGCGTAGTTTGGCTGTTGTGGCGTAGTTTGGCTGTTATTGTAGCGTAGTTTGGCTGTTATTGTGGCGTAGTTTGTTGTGGCGTAGTTTGGCTGTTGTGGCGTAGTTTGGCTGTTATTGTAGTGTAGTTTGGCTGTTATTGTGGCGTAGTTTATTGTAGCGTAGTTATTGTGGCGTAGTTTGGCTGTTGTTTTTGCGTAGTTTGTTATTGTGGCTTAATTTGGCTGTTGTTGTGGCGTAGTTTATTGTAGCGTAGTTATTGTAACGTAGTTTGGCTGTTATTGTGGCGTAGTTATTGTGGCTTAATTTACCTTTTGTTGTGGCGTAGTTTGGCTGTTATTGTAGCGTAGTTTGGCTGTTATTGTAGCGTAGTTTTGCTGTTATTGTAGCGTAGTTTGGCTGTTGTGGCGTAGTTTGCCTGTTGTGGCGTAGTTTCGCTGTTGTGGCGTAGTTTTGCTGTTATTGTAGCGTAGTTTTGCTGTTATTGTAGCGTAGTTTGGCTGCTGTTCTGGCGTGGTTTGGCTGTTATTGTGGCGTAGTTTGGCTCTTGTGGCGTAGTTTTGCTGTTATTGTAGCGTAGTTTGGCTGTTGAGGCGTAGTTTGGCTGTTATTGTAGCGTAGTTTTGCTGTTGTGGCGTAGTTTAGCTCTTGTGGTGTAGTTTGTTACAGTGGCGTAGTTTGTTACAATGGCGTAGTTTGTTACAGTGGCGTAGTTTGTTACAATGGCGTAGTTTGTTACAGTTATGTAGTTTCTTACAATGGCGTAGTTTGTTACAGTGGCGTAGTTACAATGGCGTAGTTTGTTACAGTGGCGTAGTTTGTTACAATGGCGTAGTTTGTTACAGTGGCGTAGTTTGTTACAATGGCGTAGTTTGTTACAGTGGCGTAGTTTGTTACAATGGCGTAGTTTGTTACAGTGGCGTAGTTTGTTAAAGTGGCGTAGTTTGTTACAATGGCGTAGTTTGTTACAATGGCGTAGTTTGTTACATTGGCGTAGTTTGTTACAATGGCGTAGTTTGTTACAATGGCGTAGTTTGTTACAATGGCGTAGTTTGTTACAATGGCGTAGTTTGTTACAGTGGCGTAGTTTGTTACAGTGGCGTAGTTTGTTACAGAGGCGTAGTTTGTTACAGTGGCGTAGTTTGTTACAGTGGCGTAGTTTGTTACAATGGCGTAGTTTGTTACAGTGGCGTAGTTTTTTACAGTGGCGTAGTTTGTTACAGTGGCGTAGTTTGTTACAGTGGTGTAGTTTGTTATAGTGGCGTAGTTTGTTACAGTGGCGTAGTTTGTTACAGTGGCGTAGTTTGTTACAGTGGCGTAGTTTGTTACAGTGGCGTAGTTTGTTACAATGGCGTAGTTTGTTACAGTGGCGTAGTTTGTTACAATGGCGTAGTTTGTTACAATGGCGTAGTTTGTTACAGTGGCGTAGTTTGTTACAGTGGCGTAGTTTGTTACAATGGCGTAGTTTGTTACAGTGGCGTAGTTTGTTACAATGGCGTAGTTTGTTACAGTGGCGTAGTTTGTTACAATGGCGTAGTTTGTTACAATGGCGTAGTTTGTTACAATGGCGTAGTTTGTTACAATGGCGTAGTTTGTTACAATGGCGTAGTTTGTTACAGTGGCGTAGTTTGTTACAGTGGCGTAGTTTGTTACAGTGGCGTAGTTTGTTACAGTGGCGTAGTTTGTTACAGTGGCGTAGTTTGTTACAGTGGCGTAGTTTGTTACAGTGGCGTAGTTTGTTACAGTGGCGTAGTTTGTTACAGTGGCGTAGTTTGTTACAATGGCGTAGTTTGTTACAGTGGTGTAGTTTGTTACAATGGCGTAGTTTGTTACAATGGCGTAGTTTGTTACAATGGCGTAGTTTGTTACAATGGCGTAGTTTGTTACAATGGCGTAGTTTGTTACAGTGGCGTAGTTTGTTACAGTGGCGTAGTTTGTTACAGTGGCGTAGTTTGTTACAGTGGCGTAGTTTGTTACAGTGGCGTAGTTTGTTACAGTGGCGTAGTTTGTTACAGTGGCGTAGTTTGTTACAGTGGCGTAGTTTGTTACAGTGGCGTAGTTTGTTACAATGGCGTAGTTTGTTACAGTGGCGTAGTTTGTTACAGTGGCGTAGTTTGTTACAGTGGCGTAGTTTGTTACAGTGGCGTAGTTTGTTACAGTGGCGTAGTTTGTTACAGTGGCGTAGTTTGTTACAGTGGCGTAGTCTTGAATGCGTCACTAAGACGCATTTTTATTGCGCTTAAATTCTTCCCATAAATTTTTTGAAAAAAAAAATATTATTGGGCGTTAGTGAAGAAAATTTTGAAAAAATTATGAATCTATAGAAATTTGATTAATTAAACTGTCATTATTATTATTATTATTTATTATTAATATTATTTACTCTTTATTTTTAAGGTCTACCTTTTTTTGTAATTTATTTGCTTAGCTATTATCTCTTGTTTTTGCTTATTTGCTTTTTAGCTGTTTTTGCCCATTGTCTCTCTCTCTCTCTCTCTCTCTCTCTCTCTCTCTCTCTCTCTCTCTCTCTCTCTCTCTCTCCCTCTTTGTCTCTCCACTTTCATATTTTTTTCCTTTTCGTCCTCTTTCTCTCTTTACTCATCTTCATCTTCCTCTTCTTTATGAACCTCCTCTTCCTCTTGGTCTTCCCTCCCTCTCATCACACTCTCACTGCCAATTTCCTCTCATTCCATCCTCGCTGCAGGGATCCTTCCCTCTCTCACACTCACACTCCTCACTCTCTTACACTTCCTCTCTCACACTCACACTCCTCACTCTCTTACACTTCCTCTCTCACACTCGTACACTTCCCTCTCTCACACTATCGTACACTTCCCTCTCTCACACTCTCGTACACTTCCCTCTCTCACACTATCGTACACTTCCCTCTCTCACACTCTCGTACACTTCCTCTCTCACACTCGTACACTTCCTCTCTCACACTCTCGTACACTTCCCTCTCTCACACTCTCGTACACTTCCCTCTCTCACACTCTCGTACACTTCCTCTCTCACACTCTCGTACACTTCCCTCTCTCACACTCGTACACTTCTCTCTCTCACTCTCTCGTACACTTCCCTCTCTCACACTCTCGTACACTTCCCTGTCTCACACTCTCGTACACTTCCCTCTCTCACACTCTCGTACACTTCCCTCTCTCACACTCTCGTACACTTCCCTCTCTCACACTCTCGTACACTTCCCTCTCTCACACTCTCGTACACTTCCTTCTCTCACACTCTCGTACACTTCCCTCTCTCACACTCTCGTACACTTCCCTCTCTCGCACTCTCGTACACTTCCCTCTCTCACACTCTCGTACACTTCCCTCTCTCACACTCGTACACTTCCCTCTCTCACACTATCTACGTACACTTCCTCTCTCACACTCTCATACACTTCCCTCTCTCACACTCTCGTACACTTCCTCTCTCACACTCTCGTACACATCCCTCTCTCACACTCTCGTACACTTCCTCTCTCACACTCTCGTACACTTCCTGTCTCACACTCTCGTACACTTCCTCTCTCACACTCTCGTACACTTCCTTCTCTCACACTCTCGTACACTTCCTCTCTCACACTCTCATACACTTCCCTCTCTCACACTCTCGTACACTTCCTCTCTCACACTCTCGTACACTTCCTCTCTCACACTCTCGTACACTTCCCTCTCTCATACTCTCGTACACTTCCTCTCTCACACTCGTACACTTCCCTCTCTCACACTCTCGTACACTTCCCTCTCTCACACTCTCGTACACTTCCCTCTCTTACACTCTCGTACACTTCCCTCTCTCACACTCTCGTACACTTCCTCTCTCACACTCTCGTACACTTCCCTCTCTCACACTCTCGTACACTTCCCTCTCTCACACTCTCGTACACTTCCCTCTCTCACAGTCTCGTACACTTCCCTCTCTCACACTCTCGTACACTTCCCTCTCTCACACTCTCGTACACTTCCCTCTCTCACACTCTCGTACACTTCCCTCTCTCACACTCTCGTACACTTCCCTCTCTCACACTCTCGTACACTTCCCTCTCTCACACTCTCGTACACTTCCCTCTCTCACACTCTCGTTCACTTCGTCTCTCACACTCTCGTACACTTCCCTCTCTCACACTCTCGTACATTTCCCTCTCTCACACTCTCGTACACTTCCTCTCTCACACTCTCGTACACTTCCTCTCTCACACTCTCGTACACTTCCTCTCTCACACTCTCGTATACTTCCCTCTCTCACACTCTCGTACACTTCCCTCTCTCACATTCTCGTACACTTCCTCTCTCACACTCTCGTACACTTCCCTCTCTCACACTCTCGTACACTTCCCTCTCTCACACTCTCGTACACTTCCCTCTCTCACACTCTCGTACACTTCCCTCTCTCACACTCTCGTACACTTCCTCTCTCACACTCTCGTACACTTCCCTCTCTCACACTCTCGTACACTTCCCTCTCTCACACTCTCGTACACTTCCTCTCTCACACTCTCGTACACTTCCTCTCTCACACTCTCGTACACTTCCTCTCTCACACTCTCGTATACTTCCTATCTCACACTCGTACACTTCCTCTCTCACACTCTCGTATACTTCCTCTCTCACACTCTCGTACACTTCCTGTCTCACACTCGTACACTTCCTCTCTCACACTCTCGTACACTTCCTGTCTCACACTCGTACACTTCCTCTCTCACACTCTCGTACACTTCCTATCTCACACTCGTACACTTCCTCTCTCACACTCTCGTACACTTCCTATCTCACACTCGTACACTTCCTCTCTCACACTCTCGTTCACTTTCTCTCTCACACTCGTACGCTTCCTCTGTCACACTCTTACATTCACTCACACTCTTACTCACTCACTCTCACACTTTCACTCTCAGATTTCCTCTCTCACTCTCACTTTCACTCTCTCTCCCCTTTCCTTTCTCTGTCTTTTCTCTTGTCTTTTATGCGCTTTTCTTTATTCCTTTTTCCCCTGAAGGTCTGAAGTTGTTCACTTCGCCTTGCTTGATGCTTTCCTGGGTTTACTTGCTTCTTCCTTGTTTTAGTGGTTTATTTTCCTTGTTCATGGTTTATGTTTGTTGTTCATGGTTTATCATCGTTGTTCATGGTTTATCGTCATTGTTCATGGTTTATGTTTGTTCGTGGTTTATCATCGTTGTTCATGGTTTATCGTCATTGTTCATGGTTTATGTTTGTTCGTGGTTTATCATCGTTGTTCATGGTTTATCGTCATTGTTCATGGTTTATGTTTGTTCGTGGTTTATCATCGTTGTTCATGGTTTATCGTCATTGTTCATGGTTTATGTTTGTTCGTGGTTTATCTTCGTTGTTCGTGTATTATCTTTGTTTTTAATGATTTATCTTTTCTCCTGCTTTTCTCCTCCCTTAACCTCTCCCTCCCTCCCTCTCCTCCATCCCTCCCTCCATCCCTCCCTCCCTAACTCTCCTCCCTTAACATCTCCCTCCCTCTCCTCTCTTAACCTCTCCCTCCCTTCCCCTCCTCCCATATCCTCTCCCTCCGTCCCTCTTCTCCTTTAACCTCTTTCCTCCATTAACTTCTCCCTCCCTCCCTCCCTCCCTCCCTCTCCCTTAACCTCTCCCTTCCTCTGCTCCCTTAAGAGTAAGTTTCCTGACTGGGATAGTTCTCCATTTGCGTTGTGCTGAAGGAAGTTAACATAGGTTTTTGTCTATTAGTACTCATGGTGGTAGTACTTGTGGTGGTAGTACTTGTGGTGGTAGTACTCGTGGTGGTAGTACTTGTGGTGGTAGTACTCGTGGTGGTAGTACTTGTGGTGGTAGTACTCGTGGTGGTAGTACTCGTGGTGGTAGTACTTGTGGTGGTAGTACTTGTGGTGGTAGTACTCGTGGTGGTAGTACTTGTGGTGGTAGTACTTGTGGTGGTAGTACTCGTGGTGGTAGTACTCGTGGTGGTAGTACTTGTGGTGGTAGTACTTGTGGTGGTAGTACTCGTGGTGGTAGTACTCGTGGTGGTAGTACTTGTGGTGGTAGTACTTGTGGTGGTAGTACTCATGGTGGTAGTACTTGTGGTGGTAGTACTCGTGGTGGTAGTACTCGTGGTGGTAGTACTTGTGGTGGTAGTACTTGTGGTGGTAGTACTCATGGTGGTAGTACTTGTGGTGGTAGTACTTGTGGTGGTAGTACTCGTGGTGGTAGTACTCGTGGTGGTAGTACTCGTGGTGGTAGTACTCGTGGTGGTAGTACTCGTGGTGGTAGTACTCGTGGTGGTAGTACTCGTGGTGGTAGTACTCGTGGTGGTAGTACTTGTGGTGGTAGTACTCGTGGTGGTAGTACTCGTGGTGGTAGTACTCGTGGTGGTAGTACTCGTGGTGGTAGTACTCGTGGTGGTAGTACTCGTGGTGGTAGTACTCGTGGTGGTAGTACTTGTGGTGGTAGTACTCGTGGTGGTAGTACTCGTGGTGGTAGTACTCGTGGTGGGAATGGTGATAGGAAGTGCGGTGGTGATAGTGTCTATTATGACGTTAGTGATTGTGATAACAATGGTGATGGTGATGGAGCTATCAGTAATTGTGGTGGTAGTGGTGGTAGCAGTGGTTGTGGTGTTGGTGTTAGCAGCTGTGGTTGTGGTGGTGTGTTATCGATTGTGGTAGTAGTGGTGATGATAGTGTTAGGGGTGTTAACAGTGCTGGTAGAAATGTTTGTGGTGGTGTGGTATCGGTGGTGGTAGTGGTGTTAACAGTGATGGTAGCAATAGTTGTGGTATCGGGGGTGATAGTGGTGGTGGGGATAAAGGAGAGGGGCAACAGGGGAAGGGAGGGGGTAGAGAGGTGTAGCACGAGAGTGTAGTCACCAGTACACAGAGTCAGGCTTATACACCTGGTCAGTAATGGACTCGGCCCAGGTGAACCAACCAGCCAATCAGGGAACAGATTCAATTAAGGCTCTAGTGGCTAAGCCAATCACAATAAAGTTCAATACTCCGGTGCTCTGTTTATGCTTGAATCCTGGAGAGAGAGAGAGAGAGAGAGGGGGAGAGAGAGAGAGAGAGAGAGAGAGAGAGAGAGAGAGAGAGAGAGAGAGAGAGAGAGAAATTGAGCCAGAGGGTTGTTAGGAAGTACTTCTTCAGCCAGTATATGGGTAGGACCTGGAATGACTTGGAGGGAGCTCCATACATAGCTTCAAGAATATTTATGGCAGGGTTCAGGAGCTAGCAGGGAGTGACCTCAGTAATGGCCAGGTACCAGGTGGGGCTGGGAGCCCCACATTTAAGTACAAACGTGAACGCATTCACAGGCACTTTAGCACTCAGGCTGGAGCACTGGTGTTAGTGTTCACTCAGGCTGGAGCACTGGTGATAGTGTTCACTCAGGCTGGAGCACTGGTGATAGTGTTCACTCAGGCTGGAGCACTGGTGATAGTGTTCACTCAGGCTGGAGGACTGGTGTTAGTGTTTACTCAGGCTGGAGCACTGGTGATAGTGTTCACTCAGGCTGGAGCACTGGTGTTAGTGTTCACTCAGGCTGGAGCACTGGTGATAGTGTTCACTCAGGCTGGAGGACTGGTGTTAGTGTTTACTCAGGCTGGAGCACTGGTGATAGTGTTCACTCAGGCTGGAGCACTGGTGTTAGTGTTCACTCAGGCTGGAGCACTGGTGATAGTGTTCACTCAGGCTGGAGCACTGGTGATAGTGTTCACTCAGGCTGGAGCACTGGTGATAGTGTTCACTCAGGCTGGAGGACTGGTGTTAGTGTTTACTCAGGCTGGATCACTGGTGATAGTGTTCACTCAGGCTGGAGCACTGGTGATAGTGTTCACTCAGGCTGGAGCACTGGTGATAGTGTTCACTCAGGCTGGAGCACTGGTGTTAGTGTTCACTCAGGCTGGAGCACTGGTGTTAGTGTTCACTCAGGCTGGAGCACTGGTGATAGTGTTCACTCAGGCTGGAGGACTGGTGTTAGTGTTTACTCAGGCTGGAGCACTGGTGATAGTGTTCACTCAGGCTGGAGCACTGGTGATAGTGTTCACTCAGGCTGGAGGACTGGTGTTAGTGTTCACTCAGGCTGGAGCACTGGTGATAGTGTTCACTCAGGCTGGAGCACTGATGTTAGTGTTCACTCAGGCTGGAGCACTGATGTTAGTGTTCACTCAGGCTGGAGCACTGATGTTAGTGTTCACTCAGGCTGGAGCACTGGTGATAGTGTTCACTCAGGCTGGAGCACTGGTGATAGTGTTCACTCAGGCTGCAGCACTGGTGATAGTGTTCACTCAGGCTGGAGGACTGGTGATAGTGTTCACTCAGGCTGGAGCACTGGTGATAGTGTTCACTCAGGCTGGAGCACTGATGTTAGTGTTCACTCAGGCTGGAGCACTGGTGATAGTGTTCACTCAGGCTGGAGCACTGGTGATAGTGTTCACTCAGGCTGGAGCACTGGTGATAGTGTTCACTCAGGCTGGAGCACTGGTGATAGTGTTCACTCAGGCTGGAGCACTGGTGATAGTGTTCACTCAGGCTGGAGCACTGGTGATAGTGTTCACTCAGGCTGGAGCACTGGTGATAGTGTTCACTCAGGCTGCAGCACTGGTGATAGTGTTCACTCAGGCTGGAGGACTGGTGATAGTGTTCACTCAGGCTGGAGCACTGGTGATAGTGTTCACTCAGGCTGGAGCACTGGTGTTAGTGTTCACTCAGGCTGGAGCACTGGTGATAGTGTTCACTCAGGCTGGAGCACTGGTGATAGTGTTCACTCAGGCTGGAGCACTGGTGATAGTGTTCACTCAGGCTGGAGCACTGGTGATAGTGTTCACTCAGGCTGGAGCACTGGTGATAGTGTTCACTCAGGCTGGAGCACTGGTGATAGTGTTCACTCAGGCTGGAGCACTGGTGAGTGTTCACTCAGGCTGGAGCACTGGTGATAGTGTTCACTCAGGCTGGAGCACTGGTGATAGTGTTCACTCAGGCTGGAGCACTGGTGATAGTGTTCACTCAGGCTGGAGCACTGGTGATAGTGTTCACTCAGGCTGGAGCACTGGTGATAGTGTTCACTCAGGCTGGAGCACTGGTGATAGTGTTCACTCAGGCAGAACTGTTATAAGCGCAGTTGCTTTGGAAGTAGAATCCATACGCAGTTTTAAGAGTACTTATCACAGGGCCCCTTTGTGAGTAGTCGAGAGGGGAGACCAGGAGCTGGTGATCAACAGTGGCGTTGAGAAGTATTCTTCAACCTCATAGTAGTAAAAAAAAAAGGGGTAATGGAAGTGGTGAATGCAAATACGATACTCAGCTTCAAAAGTAGGTACTACAAGACCTAAGAAGCCAGAGACTAGTCTCCGGCTTCTTAGGTGTCTCGACCTCGACTCCCCGTGCACACAGCTAGGCGAGCACACTCACACACGCACACCTCGCGTATTGTGTATCACTGGTAAATTATGTATATATAAACTCAAGGATTGAAGTGTACAGGTGAAATGATGATGAATAACTCTGGAGGAGGGACTGACAACCTTATACCATGGGTGAGGGACTGACAACCTTATACCATGGGTGAGGGACTGGCAACCTTATACCATGGGTGAGGGACTGACAACCTTATACCATGGGTGAGGGACTGGCAACCTTATACCATGGGTGAGGGACTGGCAACCTTATACCATGGGTGAGGGACTGGCAACCTTATACCATGGGTGAGGGACTGGCAACCTTATACCATGGGTGAGGGACTGGCAACCTTATACCATGGGTGAGGGACTGGCAACCTTATACCATGGGTGAGAAACTGGCAACCTTATACCATGGGTGAGGGACTGGCAACCTTATACCATGGGTGAGGGACTGGCAACCTTATACCATGGGTGAGGGACTGGCAACCTTATACCATGGGTGAGGGACTGACAACCTTATACCATGGGTGAGGGACTGGCAACCTTATACCATGGGTGAGGGACTGGCAACCTTATACCATGGGTGAGGGACTGGCAACCTTATACCATGGGTGAGGGACTGGCAACCTTATACCATGGGTGAGGGACTGGCAACCTTATACCATGGGTGAGGGACTGACAACCTTATACCATGGGTGAGAAACTGGCAACCTTATACCATGGGTGAGGGACTGGCAACCTTATACCATGGGTGAGGGACTGACAACCTTATACCATGGGTGAGGGACTGACAACCTTATACCATGGGTGAGGGACTGACAACCTTATACCATGGGTGAGGGACTGGCAACCTTATATCATGGGTGAGGGACTGACAACCTTATACCATGGGTGAGGGACTGACAACCTTATACCATGGGTGAGGGACTGGCAACCTTATACCATGGGTGAGGGACTGGCAACCTTATACCATGGGTGAGGGACTGACAACTTTATACCATGGGTGAGGGACTGACAACCTTATACCATGGGTGAGGAACTGGCAACCTTATACCATGGGTGAGGGACTGGCAACCTTATACCATGGGTAAGGGACTGACAACCTTATACCATGGGTGAGGGACTGACAACCTTATACCATGGGTGAGGGACTGACAACCTTATACCATGGGTGAGGGACTGGCAACCTTATACCATGAATGAGGGACTGACAACCTTATACCATGGGTGAGGGACTGACAACCTTATACCATGGGTGAGGGACTGACAACCTTATACCATGGGTGAGGGACTGACAACCTTATACCATGGGTGAGGGACTGACAATCTTATACCATGGGTGAGGGACTGACAACCTTATACCATGGGTGAGGGACTGACAACCTTATACCATGGTTGAGGGACTGACAACCTTATACCATGGGTGAGGGACTGGCCACCTTACACCAAGGGTGAGGAACTGACCACCTTACACCATGGGTGAGGGACTGACCACCTTACACCAAGGGTGAGGGACTGACCACCTTACACCATGGGTGAGGGACTGACCACCTTACACCATGGGTGAGGGACTGATCACGTCAACACTATTTCTATTCCTTGCAGTGTTGTAATCACTTGTGTTCGACTGAAGAAGGCTGCTGGGCAGGCGAAACGTTTCGGCACTAAAGGCAATAATGTCTTAGTTGTCCAATTCCAGTTACTCCAAATCTCTCTTCCCATCCTCCCACTCTGCTCTTCTCTTCCTCTTCCTCCATAACTTTCTCTTCTTTTCACTTTCTTCCCTCGCTTTCCCTCCTTGTTCTCCTCGTCTCATCCCTCTCATCTCTATCTCTTCACGTGGCCAGAGAGATAATGTCTCTCTGAGACAACCATGAGAGCCAGGGACCGCTGCTCAGAAAGTTAGTTATCCTCTCCACCTCCTCTGTGTTTATTCTTTCCCCCTCTCGCATTCCCTCTCTCCTCATTCATTCCCTTTTCTCTCGTTCATTCTCTTTAACCCTCTCCTGCTCGTGGTCTCAGACATTTGGAAGACTTTGAACCGTATTCATATATCGAAATTTTGGCTCCTCAGAATGTCGGAACTGTTAGCACCCTCTTAAAACATGGTGTGTAGCAGTCAGTACATGGTGTGTAGCAGTCAGCACATGGTGTGGTAGTCAGTACATGGTGTGTAGCAGTCGGCACATGGTGCGTAGCAGTCGGCACATGGTGTGTAGCAGTCAGCACATGGTGTGGTAGTCAGTACATGGTGTGTAGCAGTCGGCACATGGTGTGTAGCAGTCAGCACATGGTGTGGTAGTCAGTACATGGCGTGTAGCAGTCGGCACATGGTGTGTAGCAGTCAGCACATGGTGTGGTAGTCAGTACATGGTGTGTAGCAGTCAACACATGGTGTGGTAGTCAGTACATGGTGTGTAGCAGTCAGTACATGGTGTGTAGCAGTCGGCACATGGTGTGTAGCAGTCAGCACATGGTGTGTAGCAGTCGGCACATGGTGTGTAGCAGTCAGCAAATGGTGTGGTAGTCAGTACATGGTGTATATCAGTCAGCACATGGTGTGGTAGTCAGTACATGGCGTGTAGCAGTCAGTACATGGTGTGTAGCAGTCGGCACATGGTGTGTAGCAGTCAGCACATGGTGTGGTAGTCAGTACATGGTGTGTAGCAGTCAGCACATGGTGTGGTAGTCAGTACATGGTTTGTAGCAGTCAGTACATGGTGTGTAGCAGTCGGCACATGGTGTGTAGCAGTCAGCACATGGTGTGTAGCAGTCGGCACATGGTGTGTAGCAGTCAGAACATGGTGTGTAGCAGTCGGCACATGGTGTGTAGCAGTCAGCACATGGTGTGGTAGTCAGTACATGGTGTGTAGCAGTCAGTATACATGGTGTAGTAGTACGTAAATGGTGTGTAACAGTCAGTACATGGTGTGTAGCAGTCACTACATAGTGTGGTAGTACATGGCGTGTAGCAGTCACTACATAGTGTGGTAGTACATGGTGTGTAGAAGTCACTACATAGTGTGGTAGTACATGGTGTGTAGCAGTCACTACATAGTGTGGTAGTACATGGCGTGTAGCAGTCACTACATAGTGTGGTAGTACATGGCGTGTAGCAGTCACTACATAGTGTGGTAGTACATGGTGTGTAGAAGTCACTACATAGTGTGGTAGTACATGGTGTGTAGCAGTCACTACATAGTGTGGTAGTACATGGCGTGTAGCAGTCACTACATAGTGTGGTAGTACATGGTGTGTCAGTCACTACATAGTGTGGTAGTACATGGTGTGTCAGTCACTACATGGTGTGTCAGTACATAGTGTGGTAGCCAGTTCGTTTTTTCCTTCACCTCGTCTTGTTCTCTCCTCTCTCCTGCGAAGAATCTCATCATAATCATATCCCTTAACCTGGTTTCCGTGATTGCGATGAGGTCTGCACTCTCTTCTTTGGCGTTTCATTTAATTCTTTGATTTTATTTGTAACTCCATCTATGTTTCTGTACATTACATTCACTGGCGTACCTGCCTGCTCTGGCAACGTATTGTCAGCGTAACTTCTGGTGGTATTGAGAGTATGGCTCTTGGGCAAGTGATTAGAGTTGAACATGTATAGTTCTTTCTAGGAAGGAGGGTGAGGGTGTAGAGTTGGGAAAGAGTGAACTAGCTGGCTAACTGGAAAGGAGCTGGTAGTTAACGGTAATGGAGAGACATATACCATAGGTGAATGATGCCGGAATGGTTTGTGTTTGGGCGTGATTGGATTTCGGGTATTTTGAGGGTTGAAGAGGGACGTCACTAAGAGCGGGTTCAATTGGTGGGTGATTGCTGCAAGGGTTTATGGTTTTGTGTAAATTGGTTACTGATTTTTACCATAGCTTATGGGGGAAATACGGGAGATATAACAGATAAGAGATGAGCAAGGAAAATGTGGGAGGAAGAGAGGAGCGAGAGGAAGATGGGAGGAGAGGGATGGGCTTTGTGGGTGGGAGATGGTGTGGGTAATAAGGAAGGGTGTATGTTAAGCCACGGGGATGGGGGGGGTAGTTGAATGTGTAGTTTGGTGCTTCAAGTTATGAATAATAGAATGAGAGATATTACCTCTGTGTTTCAAGTTATGAATAACATAATGAGAATTATTGGTTCTGGGTTTCAACTCAAGATGTGAGAGAATGAGAGATATTACCTCTGTTATTTTTACCATACACAGAGGCTAGGTTAATTAATATAAGTGAGAGTTCTTTGATGCTCATGCAATTAATTCGCTGGTTTGATTTTCAATTTGCAAATTGGGGTGTGTATGTATCGTGCGAGTTTATGTACATTGCACCAGCGGCACGTCCACGATAATTTATATACAAAGTAAGTAGATGTGTATGGATGTGAATGTGTGTGTGTGTGTGTTGGAGCATTTAGGGTTCCTCATTCGTGCGTGCGTATCTCTCACACACACAAACACACACACACAATTATTATCCCTCCTTCGTTCCTGTGAGTACATTCCAGCTACTTTGTTGTCGTTCCTGTTAGTTTGGAAGATTTGTAGGCTCTGTGCTGGCAGCAGACGACCAAAGTACATTTTCCAGCTATGATCTCTGCCCTGCCCTTGAGTGCAGCTGTGAACACACAGCTGCACTCGAGACGTGAAAGCACAAGTCGCTGGAGTGTTACCATCGTCGGAGCAACTTTTCTTAGTACGAAAACCTCGGAATCCATCCAGTCATTTCTTGTTAACATCCCTGGACAACTGGTCATCTGACACGCTATGATTTCTAGATGTTTAATCTGTGTCTTTCGTTTTATTTAAGGTTTTGTCTGCGCTGTGTAATTTAGTTCAGTTATAAGCTGTTACAGTTTGTCGCAGTTAGACGCACCGTTGCAGCGTTGCGTCAGAGAAAGTTAAGGGGTGAGGGGTTCTTGATGCACAGAACACGCCCTCACCTCCTCTCTTGCGTTAACACTGATTGGTTCACATTAACCAGGTTTAACTCTTTCTCATTAATATATTACTATAAATAATAGCACCAGTCCTATTATTAGCGCTGATACCTTTCAAGAGATAAATTCAACCATTTTTTCAAAGGCTATTATTGAAAGCTATTAATGTATTCAAGTTTTTTTTTTATATCCAGCGTCTATTGTTACGAGGTGAACAACGTGAGAATTGTGGGATATTAATTATCTTCATTGTTTATGTGATGGAAGAAATTAATTGGCTTCGGAATAACCCTTTAAATGGCCACTATTCTGACCTCTATATTGGTGGCGAATTGTGGCCCTGTTGAGGATCACTGTCTTGAATTGTATGCATGTGCTATATATATATATATATCTATATATATATATATATATATATATATATATATATATATATATATATATATATATAACTTTCATCTCTCTCTCTCTCTCTCTCTCTCTCTCTCTCTCTCTCTCTCTCTCTCTCTCTCTCTCTCTCTTTCTCAAAACAAGAAAGCAACTTTTGTATCTAGTTTTTCCCTCGTTTCTTTAGCATATTATGATGCCTGTAAAACGATACATATGCAAATGATCTCATTTGAACAACCAGTCATTTATTTCCCCTCTCTCTACTCCCCCTCCCCTCTTCCTCTGATCTCCCTCCCCTCTACTTCTGTTCCCCTCCGCTCTACCTCTTTACCCCCTCCCATCTACCTGTGTTCCCTCTCTCCCTCCCGTCTACTTCTGTTGCCCCTCCCCTCTACTTCTGTTCCCCTCCTCTCTACCTCTGTTCCCCTCCTCTCTACCTCTGTTCCCCCTCCCGTCTACCTGTGTACTCTCTCTCCCTCCCCTCTACTACTGTTCCCCCTCCCCTCTACTTCTGTTCCCCCTCCCCTGTTTCGTTGATCCCCCTCTCCTTACTTCTGTCCCCCTTCCCCTCTACTTCTCCTCTACCTGTGTTCCCCCTCCACTCTACCTC